>NC_091386.1:10835729-10998229 GCF_038502225.1 Cherax quadricarinatus
ACTCTGTACGTGTAGCCAGTCAGACACTTCCACTCTGTACGTGTAGCCAGTCAGACACTTCCACTCTGTACGTGTAGCCAGTCAGACACTTCCACTCTGTACGTGTAGCCAGTCAGACATATCCACTCTGTACGTGTAGCCAGTCAGACACGTCAACGTCACCTTGTTTACTCGCTAAGAACCAGTCATTTAGTCAGCCATTATGTTTGTCATATGTTACGTGTTTCTGGTTTGTAAATCCCTGAATAAGAAAAAAGATAATAAGAGAGAATGAGAATGAGAGAAAATGTGAGAGAGAATGTGAGAGAATATACACATTTGTTCCTCAACTATTATCACGTAAACAGATGATGGCGGGGAAATATCCTCTTCCAGTGAGGGAAATATCCCTAAGTCAAGACTAATTTCCCCTGAAGGTCGACCAATTACTGTTCACTAGAAGCTTCCCTGACTCCGGTGAAGGGCTCGTGATCCGAGAAACTGGAGCTACTTTCTCCTTCCCTCTGGGTGAGCCAAAATGTTTCACATTATCAAGGCGCTAAACCCACAGGAAGAAAGTCGTTTACTAGAACGATTATTTAGGTTGAACAAAGAGTGTTATCATCAGACGAGATTTTTAAGGATATCTGAGGATATCCGACGATGTCTGTCAATAAATGAGGATATCTGATATCTGATGATATCTGTGGATATCTGTAGCCTGCCAGAAGTGCTTTGACAGGTCCCCGGACACGAGACAAACTTACGTAATATATTCACAGTAACAGATCATTTGTATACTTACATACTCGTCTCAGGAAATCGTGAGATAAGTGTACATAATTTACGACTCACTAGCCATGGGTTCTAGCCCCACCCATACTGTGATTTGCATACTTGTGTGTGTTAATTATCATTACCGACTCGCAAAATCGTAATAACAAGATTGCAAACAGACCACTTGCCATGGGTTCCAACCCCATCCATTTTCTGGTTTAATCACCATTAGTAACCACAGGATCAGGAGTACGGGAAGAGTAGTGCTGGCAGTGTTGCTCAAGGGCCAGCCACGGACCACATACTGCCTGTGGTGTATATTAAAACAATGTCTGTGGGAATGACTTCATGTTATTGTCTGTGGGAAAGTAAATGTTTATCGTAAATTACATTAATAACGAGTAAAAATTTCAGTAACCCACAGGAAGAGTCGCCAAATATTAATCAGCATCTCAGCTCTAACAAAATCATTTAAGAATGAAGCCATAACAGACGAGAAAGATAACAGAAAACTTAAGATTTCATCCCAAAGTTATCTGCTAAGAGAACTATCTATTTTTATCTCGATTAACTAATAATATATGTTAATGAGGTGTTTTAGACAAGAAGAGTCAAGTAGAAGGCAGCCAGAAACACTTCCCACGGACAGAAAACATAACAGGGAATGAGGCAAAGTAAAGGCAGCCAGAAACACTTCCCACGGACAGAAAACATAACAGGGAATGAGGCAAAGTAAAGGCAGCCAGAAACACTTCCCACGGACAGAAAACATAACAGGGAATGAGGCAAAGTAAAGGCAGCCAGAAACACTTCCCACGGACAGAAAACATAACAGGGAATGAGGCAAAGTAAAGGCAGCCAGAAACACTTCCCACGGACAGAAAACATAACAGGGAATGAGGCAAAGTAAAGGCAGCCAGAAACACTTCCCACGGACAGAAAACATAACAGGGAATGAGGCAAAGTAAAGGCAGCCAGAAACACTTCCCACGGACAGATAACATAACAGGGAATGAGGCAAAGTAAAGGCAGCCAGAAACACTTCCCACGGACAGAAAACATAACAGGGAATGAGGCAAAGTAAAGGCAGCCAGAAACACTTCCCACTGACAGATAACATAACAGGGAATGAGGCAAAGTAAAGGCAGCCAGAAACACTTCCCACGGACAGAAAACATAACAGGGAATGAGGCAAAGTAACAGTGACGGTCAACTCTCTGTATCGTTCTTCTTATGGACGAAGAATATAGGATGTGCCTAAGATAACTACAAGTAAATTTAAATATTTCTTTCTGGATTACATTTAGGATGCAAAATTATCGTCAGTTCAACTTAGGATATGTAAGGTAACTTGCGTCTCACATGCGTTACAAGGTACCAATAATTACACCAATGGAAAGTGTAAAAGTGTTTGGTGTGTTCTTGAGCAGTGAACCACAGGACGTAGTAACAATGTGTGTTCATCAGCAGTGAACCACAGGACGTAGTAACAATGTGTGTTCATCAGCAGTGAACCACGAGACGTAGTAACAATGTGTGTTCATCAGCAGTGAACCACAGGACGTAGTAACAATGTGTGTTCATCAGCAGTGAACCACAGGACGTAGTAACAATGTGTGTTCATCAGCAGTGAACCACAGAACGTATTAACAATGTGTGTTCATCAGCAGTGAACCACAGGACGTAGTAACAATGTGTGTTCATCAGCAGTGAACCACAGGACGTAGTAACAATGTGTGTTCATCAGCAGTGAACCACAGGACGTAGTAACAATGTGTGTTCATCAGCAGTGAACCACAGGACGTAGTAACAATGTGTGTTCATCAGCAGTGAACCACAGGACGTATTAACAATGTGTGTTCATCAGCAGTGAACCACAGGACGTAGTAACAATGTGTGTTCATCAGCAGTGAACCACAGGACGTAGTAACAATGTGTGTTCATCAGCAGTGAACCACAGGACGTAGTAACAATGTGTGTTCATCAGCAGTGAACCACAGGACGTAGTAACAATGTGTGTTCATCAGCAGTGAACCACAAGACGTAGTAACAATGTGTGTTCATCAGCAGTGAACCACGGGACGTAGTAACAATGTGTGTTCATCAGCAGTGAACCACAAGACGTAGTAACAATGTGTGTTCATCAGCAGTGAACCACAAGACGTAGTAACAATGTGTGTTCATCAGCAGTGAACCACAGGACGTAGTAACAATGTGTGTTCATCAGCAGTGAACCACAGGACGTAGTAACAATGTATGTTCATGAACAGTGAACCACGAGACGTAGTAACAATGTGTGTTCATGAACAGTGAACCACAAGACGTAGTAACAATGTGTGTTCATGAACAGTGAACCACAAGACGTAGTAACAATGTGTGTTCATCAGCAGTGAACCACAGGACGTAGTAACAATGTGTGTTCATCAGCAGTGAACCACAGGACGTAGTAACAATGTGTGTTCATCAGCAGTGAACCACGGGACGTAGTAACAATGTGTGTTCATCAGCAGTGAACCACGAGACGTAGTAACAATGTGTGTTCATCAGCAGTGAACCACAGGACGTAGTAACAATGTGTGTTCATCAGCAGTGAACCACAGGACGTAGTAACAATGTGTGTTCATCAGCAGTGAACCACAGGACGTAGTAACAATGTGTGTTCATCAGCAGTGAACTACGAGACGTAGTAACAATGTGTGTTCATCAGCAGTGAACTACGAGACGTAGTAACAATGTGTGTTCATCAGCAGTGAACCACGGGACGTAGTAACAATGTGTGTTCATCAGCAGTGAACCACAGGACGTAGTAACAATGTGTGTTCATCAGCAGTGAACCACAGGACGTAGTAACAATGTGTGTTCATCAGCAGTGATCTTCATGGAACTCCAGCATGGGTCGATCTTCATGGAACTCCAGCATGGGTCGATCTTCATGGAACTCCAGGATGGGTCGATCTTCATGGAACTCCAGCATGGGTCGATCTTCATGGAACTCCAGGATGGGTCGATCTTCATGGAACTCCAGCATGGGTCGATCTTCATGGAACTCCAGCATGGGTCGATCTTCATGGAACTCCAGGATGGGTCGATCTTCATGGAACTCCAGCATGGGTCGATCTTCATGGAACTCCAGGATGGGTCGATCTTCATGGAACTCCAGGATGGGTCGATCTTCATGGAACTCCAGGATGGGTCGATCTTCATGGAACTCCAGCATGGGTCGATCTTCATGGAACTCCAGCATGGGTCGATCTTCATGGAACTCCAGCATGGGTCGATCTTCATGGAACTCCAGGATGGGTCGATCTTCATGGAACTCCAGGATGGGTCGATCTTCATGGACTCCAGGATGGGTCGATCTTCATGGAACTCCAGGATGGGTCGATCTTCATGGAACTTCAGCATGTGTCGATCTTCATGGAACTCCAGGATGGGTCGATCTTCATGGAACTCCAGCATGTGTCGATCTTCATGGAACTCCAGGATGGGTCGATCTTCATGGAACTTCAGCATGTGTCGATCTTCATGGAACTCCAGGATGGGTCGATCTTCATGGAACTCCAGCATGTGTCGATCTTCATGGAACTCCAGGATGGGTCGATCTTCATGGAACTTCAGCATGTGTCGATCTTCATGGAACTCCAGGATGGGTCGATCTTCATGGAACTCCAGCATGTGTCGATCTTCATGGAACTCCAGGATGGGTCGATCTTCATGGAACTTCAGCATGTGTCGATCTTCATGGAACTCCAGGATGGGTCGATCTTCATGGAACACCAGCATGTGTCGATCTTCATGGAACTCCAGGATGGGTCGATCTTCATGGAACTTCAGCATGTGTCGATCTTCATGGAACTCCAGGATGGGTCGATCTTCATGGAACTCCAGCATGTGTCGATCTTCATGGAACTCCAGGATGGGTCGATCTTCATGGAACTTCAGCATGTGTCGATCTTCATGGAACTCCAGGATGGGTCGATCTTCATGGAACTCCAGCATGTGTCGATCTTCATGGAACTCCAGGATGGGTCGATCTTCATGGAACTTCAGCATGTGTCGATCTTCATGGAACTCCAGGATGGGTCGATCTTCATGGAACACCAGCATGTGTCGATCTTCATGGAACTCCAGGATGTGTCGATCTTCATGGAACTCCAGCATGTGTCGATCTTCATGGAACTCCAGCATGGGTCGATCTTCATGGAACTTCAGCATGTGTCGATCTTCATGGAACTCCAGGATGGGTCGATCTTCATGGAACTCCAGCATGTGTCGATCTTCATGGAACTCCAGCATGGGTCGATCTTCATGGAACTTCAGCATGTGTCGATCTTCATGGAACTCCAGGATGGGTCGATCTTCATGGAACTCCAGCATGTGTCGATCTTCATGGAACTCCAGGATGGGTCGATCTTCATGGAACTCCAGCATGTGTCGATCTTCATGGAACTCCAGCATGGGTCGATCTTCATGTAACTTCAGCATGTGTCGATCTTCATGGAACTCCAGCATGGGTCGATCTTCATGGAACTCCAGCATGGGTCGATCTTCATGGAACTCCAGCATGTGTCGATCTTCATGGAACTCCAGCATGGGTCGATCTTCATGGAACTTCAGCATGTGTCGATCTTCATGGAACTCCAGCATGGGTCGATCTTCATGGAACTCCAGCATGGGTCGATCTTCATGGAACTCCAGCATGGGTCGATCTTCATGGAACTCCAGCATGTGTCGATCTTCATGGAACTCCAGCATGTGTCGATCTTCATGGAACTCCAGCATGGGTCGATCTTCATGGAACTCCAGCATGGGTCGATCTTCATGGAACTCCAGCATGGGTCGATCTTCATGGAACTCCAGCATGGGTCGATCTTCATGGAACTCCAGCATGGGTCGATCTTCATGGAACTCCAGCATGGGTCGATCTTCATGGAACTCCAGCATGGGTTGGTCTTCATGGAACTCCAGCATGTGTCGATCTTCATGGAACTCCATGATGGGTCGATCTTCATGGAACTCCAGCATGTGTCGATCTTCATGGAACTCCAGCATGGGTCGATCTTCATGGAACTCCATGATGGGCCGATCTTCATGGAACTCCAGCATGTGTCGATCTTCATGGAACTCCATGATGGGTCGATCTTCATGGAACTCCAGCATGTGTCGATCTTCATGGAACTCCATGATGGGTCGATCTTCATGGAACTCCATGATGGGTCGATCTTCATGGAACTCCAGCATGGGTCGATCTTCATGGAACTCCAGCATGTGTCGATCTTCATGGAACTCCATGATGGGTCGATCTTCATGGAACTCCATGATGGGTCGATCTTCATGGAACTCCAGCATGGGTCGATCTTCATGGAACTCCAGCATGTGTCGATCTTCATGGAACTCCATGATGGGTCGATCTTCATGGAACTCCAGCATGGGTCGATCTTCATGGAACTCCAGGATGTGTCGATCTTCATGGAACTCCAGGATGGGTCGATCTTCATGGAACTCCATGATGGGTCGATCTTCATGGAACTCCAGGATGGGTCGATCTTCATGGAACTCCATGATGGGTCGATCTTCATGGAACTCCAGCATGGGTCGATCTTCATGGAACTCCAGCATGGGTCGGTCTTCATGGAACTCCAGCATGTGTCGATCTTCATGGAACTCCATGATGGGTCGATCTTCATGGAACTCCAGCATGTGTCGATCTTCATGGAACTCCAGCATGGGTCGATGTTCATGGAACTCCATGATGGGCCGATCTTCATGGAACTCCAGCATGTGTCGATCTTCATGGAACTCCATGATGGGTCGATCTTCATGGAACTCCAGCATGGGTCGATCTTCATGGAACTCCAGGATGGGTCGATCTTCATGGAACTCCATGATGGGTCGATCTTAATGGAACTCCAGGATGGGTCGATCTTCATGGAACTCCAGCATGTGTCGATCTTCATGGAACTCCAGGATGGGTCGATCTTCATGGAACTCCATGATGGGTCGATCTTAATGGAACTCCAGGATGGGTCGATCTTCATGGAACTCCAGCAAGGGTCGATCTTCCTTGAGCTCTAGCATGGGTCGATCTTCATGGAACTCCAGGATGGGTCGATCTTCATGGAACTCCAGGATTGGTCGATCTTCATGGAACTCCAGCATTGGTCTATCTTCATGGAACTCCAGCAAGGGTCGATCTTCCTGGAGCTCTAGCATGGGTCGATCTTCATGGAACTCCAGCATGGGTCGATCTTCATGGAACTCCAGGATGGGTCGATCTTCATGGAACTCCAGGATGTGTCGATCTTCATGGAACTCCAGGATGGGTCGATCTTCATGGAACTCCATGATGGGTCGATCTTCATGGAACTCCAGGATGGGTCGATCTTCATGGAACTCCAGGATGGGTCGATCTTCATGGAACTCCAGGAAGATTGTCTTCACCATTATTTACAATCACTATGAGTATTTTTACCCACCATATACAAAGCACAAATGTATTCAAGTGTCTGGAAATTGTTCTATGGATGTCAGGTGAAGTATTTTCCATAATTATGTTCCGATCATTATAATATTTACGTCATATATTCTGGAGTCAAAATTCTACATATCCATGAATTTATCTTGGTAATAATCCCCTCCATTTTTGTCCCCCCCCGGGGGGGGTAAAATGCGAAATATACAAAAATGAGACATAACTCTGAATTTTGTGAAAAATGAGAGATAATTCTCAATTTTTGAGGAATAAAAAGAGTTTACAGTATGTAATGGATATTTACACAAAAAACATTTTAGGCATTGCTCCATTATTTACATTTTTGTTTTATTTTGACACTGACAGGGTTGCCAAACCTTGACTTAATTTCTGCTTTGACCGAACTTTTGAACTTACACGTTTTTATTACTATATTAGTTGACGATCTTAATATAACTTTTCCCACATATACTTTTATATAGCCAGAGTTTATGGTAATAATTACATTATTTCAGCTGTGAGTTTTAAGACTGGACATCCATGGGGTTGAGTTCCAATATTCTCTGATTGTTTACAATCGTGTTAATATTGTTTTCTACATGATAATATCTCTTATGGAAATAAATGGTATAAAATACCGACACAATGGAAATATAAACACAAATGCAGTATAATGTGATCCTTTATTGACTACGTTTCGCCCACACAGTGGGCTTTTTCAAGTCACAAACAGAACTACCTGGGGTGGAAGGAACGCGAGTATTTATAGTCCGGCTGAGGTCAGGTGAAGAATGCTACCCAAGTTTTTAGACTCTATAACCCCACTCGGTACATCATCAGATGCAGCATTCTTCACCTGACCTCAGCCGGACTATAAATACTCACGTTCCTTCCACCCCAGGTAGTTCTGTTTGTGACTTGAAAAAGCCCACTGTGTGGGCGAAACGTAGTCAATAAAGGATCACATTATACTGCATTTGTGTTTATATTGCCAATATCTCTTATTTTACAATCACTTAATGATATTACAAGGAATAATTACGAGAGGAAGATGACAGTAAGACGGTGGGAAAAATACGTGTCAAAACCTAGCTTTTATTGTGGCAATGTTTTGGTTTATGAAAATGGTTTAAGTCTTTAATTAAAACGGAATAGAGCTTTGCATAACTCTCTACATGTATTTGTCTTGTAGAGCCGTCAGTTTCGAGGCTTTCATTTGAACTTTCAGGTTTCTCAGTTATGTGTTTTGCTACTAGAGTTCCACAGCTGCTCTTTGTATTTAAGAAGAAGATCCACATGTAAGGTAAACAGTGTTGTGAAGGAATATTTTCTATGTCCCTCACAGACACTGAAAACCCAGCAATACCACGGGTGGGGTTAGAACCCGCGATCAGAGAGTCTCAAAGCATCTGACCGATCGTGGGTTCTATCCCCACCCGTGATTGGATTACAATTGTGTCATTAAGATTTCGTGATTCACTGCTTCTGCTATGTTGGTCAACTTCTGCTATGTTGGTCAACTTCTGCTATGTTGGTCAACTTCTGCTATGTTGGTCAACTTCACCTATGATGGTGCTGGTGTTCTCTTTGTGATGGCTTCAGGAGACAAGTTTAATATGGTGGTTTTTCTCTGGTTTAAGTGGTTCTGTGAGGTTTATTTCTTAACAGAGAGAATTCAGTTGTTTTTTCTTCGTCTCACTGCTGCATAACAGTGTTTTTCCCAGGGTTATTTTCCTGAATCCAATTTTTAAAACTTTCCAGAGCTATGAGGCAGAATGTGTGTGTGTGTGTGTGTGTGTGTGTGTGTGTGTGTGTGTGTGTGTGTGTGTGTGTGTGTGTGTGTGTGTGTGTGTGTGTGTGTGTGTGTGTGTGTGTGTGTGTGTGTGTGTGTGTGTGTGTGCGTGTGTGTGTGTGTGTGAGTGTGTGTTATGTGTGTGTGTGTGTGTGTGTGAGTGTGTGTGTGTGGTGTGTGTGGTGTGTGTGTGTGTGTGTGTGTACTCACCTATTTGTGGTTGCAGGGGTCGAGTCCTAGCTCCTGGCCCCGCCTCTTCACCGGTTGCTACTGGGCCCTCTCTCTCCCCGCTCAATGAGCTTTATCAAACCTCGTCTTAAAACTGTGTATGGTTCCTGCCTCCACTACGTCATTTTCTAGGCTATTCCACTGCCTTACAACTCTATGACTGAAGAAATACTTCCTACTATCTCTCTGACTCATTTGTGTCTTCAACTTCCAATTGTGGCCTCTTGTTTCTGTGTCCCCTCCCTGGAACATCCTGTCTTTGTCCACCTTGTCTATTCCACGCAGTATTTTATATTTCGTTATCATGTCTCCCCTGACCCTCCTGTCCTCCAGTGTCGTCAGGCCGATTTCCCTTAATCTTTCTTCATAGGACATTCCCCTTAGCTCTGGAACTAACCTTGTCGCAAACCTTTGTACTTTCTCTAGTTTCTTGACGTGCTTTATCAAGTGCGGGTTCCAAACAGGTGCTGCATACTCCAGTATGGGCCTGACATACACGGTGTACAGTGTCTTGAATGATTCCTTACTAAGGTATTGGAATGCTGTTCTCAGGTTTGCCAGGCGCCCATATGCTGCAGCAGTTATCTGATTGATGTGTGCTTCCGGAGACATGCTCGGTGTTATACTCACCCCAAGATCTTTCTCCTTGAGTGAGGTTTGCAGTCTTTGGCCACCTAGCCTATACTCTGTCTGTGGTCTTCTGTGCCCTTCCCCTATCTTCATGACTTTGCATTTGGCAGGATTAAATTCGAGAAGCCATTTGCTGGACCAGGTGTCCAGTCTGTCCAGGTCTCTTTGAAGTCCTGCCTGGTCCTCATCAGATTTAATTCTCCTCATTAACTTCACATCATCTGCAAACAGGGACACTTCTGAGTCTAACCCTTCCGTCATGTCGTTCACATATACCAAAAATAGCACTGGTCCTAGGACCGACCCCTGTGGGACCCCGCTCGTCACAGGTGCCCACTGTGATACATCATTACGTACCATGACTCGTTGTTGCCTCCCTGTCAGGTATTCTCTGATCCATTGCAGTGCCCTTCCTGTTATATGCGCCTGATGCTCTAGCTTCTGCACTAATCTCTTGTGAGGAACTGTGTCAAAGGCCTTCTTGCAGTCCAAGAAGATGCAATCAACCCACCCCTCTCTCTCTTGTCTTACTTCTGTTATTTTATCATAAAACTCCAGAAGGTTTGTGACACAGGATTTGCCTTCCGTGAATCCGTGCTGGTTGGCATTTATACTCCTGTTCCGTTCCAGGTGCTCCACCACTCTCCTCCTGATAATCTTCTCCATAATTTTGCATACTATACACGTCAATGACACAGGTCTATAGTTTAGTGCCTCTTTTCTGTCTCCTTTTTTGAAAATGGGAACTACATTTGCCGTGTGTGTGTATGTGTGTATGTGTGTGTGTGTGTGTGTGTGTGTGTGTGTGTGTGTGTGTGTGTGGTGTGTGTGTGGTGTGTGTGTGTGTGTGTGTGTGTGTGTGTGTGTGTGTGTGTGTGTGTGTGTGTGTGTGTGTGTGTGTGTGTGTGTGTGTGTGTGTTACGTGTGTGTGTGTTATGTGTGTGTGTGTGTGTGTGTGTGTGTGTGTACTCACCTAGTTGTACTCACCTAGTTGAGGTTGCGGGGGTCGAGTCCGAGCTCCTGGCCCCGCCTCTTCACTGATCGCTACTAGGTCACTCTCCCTGAGCCGTGAGCTTTATCATACCTCTGCTTAAAGCTATGTATGGATCCTGCCTCCACTACATCGCTTCCCAAACTATTCCACTTACTGACTACTCTGTGGCTGAAGAAATACTTCCTAACATCCCTGTGATTCATCTGTGTCTTCAGCTTCCAACTGTGTCCCCTTGTTACTGTGTCCAATCTCTGGAACATCCTGTCTTTGTCCACCTTGTCAATTCCTCTCAGTATTTTCTATGTCGTTATCATGTCCCCCCTATCTCTCCTGTCCTCCAGTGTCGTCAGGTTGATTTCCCTTAACCTCTCCTCGTAGGACATACCTCTTAGCTCTGGGACTAGTCTTGTTGCAAACCTTTGCACTTTCTCTAGTTTCTTCACGTGCTTGGCTAGGTGTGGGTTCCAAACTGGTGCCGCATACTCCAATATGGGCCTAACGTACACGGTGTACAGGGTCCTGAATGATTCCTTATTAAGATGTCGGAATGCTGTTCTGAGGTTTGCCAGGCGCCCATATGCTGCAGCAGTTATTTGGTTGATGTGCGCTTCAGGAGATGTGCCTGGTGTTATACTCACCCCAAGATCTTTTTCCTTGAGTGAGGTTTGTAGTCTCTGGCCCCCCTAGACTGTACTCCGTCTGCGGTCTTCTTTGCCCTTCCCCAATCTTCATGACTTTGCACTTGGTGGGATTGAACTCCAGGAGCCAATTGCTGGACCAGGTCTGCAGCCTGTCCAGATCCCTTTGTAGTTCTGCCTGGTCTTCGATCGAGTGAATTCTTCTCATCAACTTCACGTCATCTGCAAACAGGGACACCTCAGAGTCTATTCCTTCCGTCATGTCGTTCACAAATACCAGAAACAGCACTGGTCCTAGGACTGACCCCTGTGGGACCCCGCTGGTCACAGGTGCCCACTCTGACACCTCGCCACGTACCATGACTCGCTGCTGTCTTCCTGACAAGTATTCCCTGATCCATTGTAGTGCCTTCCCTGTTATCCCTGCTTGGTCCTCCAGTTTTTGCACCAATCTCTTGTGTGGAACTGTGTCAAACGCCTTCTTACAGTCCAAGAAAATGCAATCCACCCACCCCTCTCTCTCTTGTCTTACTGCTGTCACCATGTCATAAAACTCCAGTAGGTTTATGACACAGGATTTCCCGTCCCTGAAACCATGCTGGCTGCTGTTGATGAGATCATTCCTTTCTAGGTGTTCCACCACTCTTCTCCTGATAATCTTCTCCATGATTTTGCATACTATACATGTCAGTGACACTGGTCTGTAGTTTAATGTGTGTGTGTGTGTGTGTGTGTGTGTGTGTGTGTGTGTGTGTGTGTGTGTGTGTGTGTGTGTGTGTGTGTGTGTGTGTGTGTTTTGTGTGTGTGTGTGTGTGTGTGTGTGTGTGTGTGTGTGTGTGTGTGTGTGTGTGTGTGTGTGTGTGTGTGTGTGTGTGTTACGTGTGTGTGTGTTATGTGTGTGTGTGTGTGTGTGTGTGTGTGTGTGTGTGTGTGAAATGGGTAGGAAGGGAGAGGTAGAGAGAGAGAGAGAGGAGGAGGAGAGAAAGAGAGAATGGCGGTGATAAATGTGGTAGAGAAATAAAGGAGGTGAAGGGTGGAGTGTCTGTGTGTGTCTGTGTCTCTGTCAGTGTCTGTGTGTGCCTGTGTCTCTGTCAGTGTCTGTGTGTGTCTGTGTCTCTGTCAGTGTCTGTGTGTGCCTGTGTCTCTGTCAGTGTCTGTGTGTGTCTGTGTCTCTGTCAGTGTCTGTGTGTGCCTGTGTCTCTGTCAGTGTCTGTGTGTGCCTGTGTCTCTGTCAGTGTCTGTGTGTGCCTGTGTCTCTGTCAGTGTCTGTGTGTGTCTGTGTCTCTGTCAGTGTCTGTGTATGCCTCTGTCTCTGTCAGTGTTTGTGTCTATGTCAGTGTCTGTGTGTGTCTGTGTCTCTGTCAGTGTCTGTGTGTGTCTGTGTCTCTGTCAATGGCTGTGTGTGTCTCTGTCTCTGTCAGTGTCTATGTCTCTGTCAGTGTCTGTGTGTGTCTGTGTCTCTGTCAGTCTGTGTGTGTCTGTGTCTCTGTCAGTGTCTGTGTGTGCCTATGTCTCTGTCAGTGTCTGCGTGTGTCTGTGTCTCTGTCAATGGCTGTGTGTGTCTCTGTCTCTGTCAGTGTCTGTGCGCGTCTGTGTCTCTGTGTGTGTCTGTGTCTCTGTAAGCGTCTGTTTGAGCCTGTGTCTCTGTCAGTGTCTGTGTCTCTGTCAGTGTCTGTGTGTGCCTATGTCTCTGTCAGTGTCTGCGTGTGTCTGTGTCTCTGTCAATGGCTGTGTGTGTCTCTGTCTCTGTCAGTGTCTGTGCGCGTCTGTGTCTCTGTGTGTGTCTGTGTCTCTGTCAGAGTCTGTGTGTGCCTGTGTCTCTGTCAGTGTCTGCGTGTGTCTGTGTCTCTGTCAGAGTCTGTGTGCACTTGTGACTCTCTCAGTGTCTGTGTATGCCTGTGTCTCTGCCAGTGTCTGTGCGTGTCTCTGTCATTGTCTGTCTATGTCTCTGTCAGTGTCTGTGTGTGCTTGTGTCTATGTCAGAGACTGTGTGTGCCTGTGTCTCTGTCAGTGTCTGTGTGTGTCTGTGTCTCTGTCAGTGTCTGCGTGTGTCTGTGTCTCTGTCAGAGTCTGTGTGTGCCTGTGTCTCTGTCAGTGTCTGCGTGTGTCTGTGTCTCTGTCAGTGTCTGTGTGTGTCTGTGTCTCTGTCAGTGTCTGTGTGTGCCTGTGTCTCTGTCAGTGTCTGCGTGTGTCTGTGTCTCTGTCAGTGTCTGCGTGTGTCTGTGTCTCTGTCAGAGTCTGTGTGCACTTGTGACTCTCTCAGTGTCTGTGTATGCCTGTGTCTCTGCCAGTGTCTGTGCGTGTCTCTGTCAGTGTCTGTGTGTGTCTGTGTCTTTGTCAGTGCCTGTGTGTGTCTATGTCTCTGTCAGTGTGTGTGTGTGTCTGTGTCTCTGTCAGTGTCTGTGTGCCTGTGTCTCTGTCAGTGTCTGTGTGTGTCTGTGTCTCGGTCAGTGTCTGTGTATGCCTGTGTCTCTGTCAGTGTCTGTGTGTGCCTGTGTCTCTGTCAGTGTCTGTGTATGCCTGTGTCTCTGTCAGTGTCTGTGTGTGCCTGTGTCTCTGTCAGTGTCTGTGTGTGCCTGTGTCTCTGTCAGTGTCTGTGTGTGCCTGTGTCTCTCTCAGTGTCTGTGTGTGCCTGTGTCTCTGTCAGTGTCTGTGTGTGTCTGTGTCTCTGTCATTGTCTGTGTGTGCCTGTGTCTCTGTCAGTGTCTGTGTGTGCCTGTGTCTCTGTCAGAGTCTGCGTGTGCCTGTCTCTCTGCCAGTGGGCATGTGTGCCTGTGTCTGTCAGTGTCTGTGTGTGCCTATGTCTCTGTCAGTGTCTGTGTGTGCCTGTGTCTCTGTCAGTGTATGTGTGTGTCTGTGTCTCTGTCAGTGTCTGTGTGTGCCTGTGTCTCTGTCAGAGTCTGCGTGTGCCTGTCTCTCTGCCAGTGGGCATGTGTGCCTGTGTCTGTCAGTGTCTGTGTGTGCCTGTGCCTCTGTCAGTGTCTGTGTGTGCCTGTGCCTCTGTCAGTGTCTGTGTGTGCCTGTGCCTCTGTCAGTGTCTGTGTGTGCCTGTGACTCTCTCAGTGTCTGTGTGTGCCTGTGTCTCTGTCAGTGTATGTGTGTGTCTGTGTCTCTGTCAGTGTCTGTGTGTGCCTGTCTCTCTGCCAGTGGGCATGTGTGCCTGTGTCTGTCAGTGTCTGTGTGTGCCTGTGCCTCTGTCAGTGTCTGTGTGTGCCTGTGACTCTCTCAGTGTCTGTGTGTGCCTGTGCCTCTGTCAGTGTCTGTGTGTGCCTGTGTCTCTGTCAGTGTCTGTGTGTGTCTGTGTTTCTGTCAGTGTCTGTGTATGCCTGTGTCTCTGCCAGTGTTTGTGTGTGTGTGTCTGTCAGTGTCCGTGAGCGTATCTGTCAGTGTCTGTGTGTCTGTGTCTCTGTCAGTGTCTGTGTGTGCCTGTGTCTCTGTCAGTTTCTGTGTGTGCCTGTGTGTCTGTCAGTGTCTGTGTGTGCCTGTGTGTCTGTCAGTTTCTGTGTGTGCCTGTGTCTCTGTCAGTGTCTGTGTGTGCCTGTGTGTCTGTCAGTGTCTGCGTGTGCCTGTGTCTCTGACAGTGTCTGTGTGTGTCTGTGTCTCTGTCAGTGTCTGTGTGTGCCTGTGTCTCTGTCAGTGTCTGTGTGTGCCTGTGTCTCTGTCAGTGTCTGTGTGTGCCTGTGTCTCTGTCAGTGTCTGTGTGTGCCTGTGTCTCTGTCAGTGTCTGTGTGTGCCTCTGTCTCTGTCAGTGTCTGTGTGTGTCTGTGTATCTGTCATTGTCTGTGTGTTCCTGTGTCTCTGTCAGTGTCTGTGTGTGTCTGTGTCTCTGTCAGTGTCTGTGTGTGCCTGTGTCTCTGTCAGTGTCTGTGTGTGCCTCTGTCTCTGTCAGTGTCTGTGTGTGCCTGTGTCTCTGTCAGTGTCTGTGTGTGCCTGTGTCTCTGTCAGTGTCTGTGTGTGCCTGTGTCTCTGTCAGTGTCTGTGTGTGCCTGTGTCTCTGTCAGTGTCTGTGTGTGCCTGTGTCTCTGTCAGTGTCTGTGTGTGCCTGTGTCTCTGTCAGTGTCTGTGTGTGCCTGAGTCTCTGTCAGTGTCTGTGTGTGCCTGTGTCTCTGTCAGTGTCTGTGTGTGCCTGTGTCTCTGTCAGTGTCTGTGTGTGCCTGTGTCTCTGTCAGTGTCTGTGTGTGCCTGTGTCTCTGTCAGTGTCTGTGTGTGCCTGTGTCTCTGTCAGTGTCTGTGTGTGCCTGTGTCTCTGTCAGTGTCTGTGTGTGTCTGTGTCTCTGTCAGTGTCTGTGTGTGCCTGTGTCTCTGTCAGTGTCTGTGTGTGCCTCTGTCTCTGTCAGTGTCTGTGTGTGCCTGAGTCTCTGTCAGTGTCTGTGTGTGCCTGTGTCTCTATCAGTGTCTGTGTGTGCCTGTGTCTCTGTCATTGTCTGTGTGTGCCTGTGTCTCTGTCAGTGTCTGTGTGTATGGGCATCAATCAGTGTGATGAACATCGACAGGAGAACAATGCTAGCTTATCTTCTGTCTGTTTAATGTTCCTGAAGAACAGAGTTGTAGCAGATAAAAACAGTGAGCGGCTAAGGCTTTAAGAAACACAACTGCAGTCTATCACAGGTATGTTCCTCTGGTAAATAGATAACACCAAGGTGACCCAACTTAGCCAGATATTTTGTTAATTAGGAAAATGTGTGTTTGGAGTTATGATGTTGGTGTCAGTGTACATGACCACTCAAGTTATTGAACAAGTGAACACCAACACTCAAGCTATTGAACAAGTGAACACCAACACTCAAGCTATTGAACAAGTGAACACCAACACTCAAGCTATTGAACAAGTGAACACCAACACTCAAGTTTGGAAACATGTGAAGAAGATGACTCAGGTTAGCGAACAAGTGTCTACAACCGCTCATGTTAGCGAACAAGTGTCTACAACCGCTCAAGTTAGCGAACAAGTGTCTACAACGGCACAAGTTAGAACACAAGTGTCTACAACGGCTCAAGTTGGAGAACAAGTGTCTACAACGGCTCAAGTTAGAGACCAAGTGCCTACAACGGCTCAAGTTGGAGAACAAGTGTCTACAACGGCTCAAGTTAGAGACCAAGTGCCTACAACGGCTCAAGTTAGCAAACAAGTGTCTAGAACGGCTCAAGTTAAAGAACAAGTGTCTACAATGGGTCAAGTTAGAGAACAAGTGTCTACAACGGTTCAAGTTAAAGAACAAGTGTCTACAACGGCTCAAGTTATAGAGCAAGTGTCTACAACCGCTCAAGTTAGCGAACAAGTGTCTAGAACGGCTTAAGTTAAAGAACAAGTGTCTACAATGGGTCAAGTTAGAGAACAAGTGTCTACAACGGCTCAAGTTAGAGAACAAGTGTCTACAACGGCTCAAGTTAGAGAACAAACGTCACCAATGGCTCAAGTTAGAGAACAAGTGTCTACAACCACTCAAGTTAGAGAACAAGTGTCTAGAAGGGCTCAAATTAGAGAACAAGTGTCAACAACGGCTCAAGTTAGAGAACAAATGTCTATAACCGCTCAAGTTAGCGAACAACTGTCTACAACAGCTCAAGTTATAGAACAAGCGTCTACAACGGCTCAAGTTAGCGAACAAATGTCTATAACGTCTCAAGTTAGCGAACAAGTGTCTACAACGGCTCAAGCTAGAGAACAAGTGTCTACAACGGCTCAAGTTAGCGAACAAGTGTCTACAACGTCTCAAGTTAGCGAACAAGTGTCTACAACGGCTCAAGTTAGAGAACAAGTGTCTACAACGGCTCATGTTAGAGAACAAGTGCCTACAACGGCTCAAGTTAGCAAACAAGTCTCTACAACGGCTCAAGTGAGCGAACAAGTGTCTACAAAGTTTCAAGTTAGAAAACAAGTGTCTACAACGGCTCAAGTTAGAGAACAAGCGTCAACAATGGCTCAAGTTAGAGAACAAGTGTCTACAACCGCTCAAGTTAGAAAAAATGTACACAACACTAGAGTTAGTGAACAACAAGTGTTCACAACACTAGAGTTAGTGAACAACAAGTGTTCACAACACTAGAGTTAGTGAACAACAAGTGTTCACAACACTAGAGTTAGTGAACAACAAGTGTACACAACACTAGAGTTAGTGAACAACAAGTGTTCACAACACTAGAGTTAGTGAACAACAAGTGTTCACAACACTAGAGTTAGTGAACAACAAGTGTACACAACACTAGAGTTAGTGAACAACAAGTGTTCACAACACTAGAGTTAGTGAACAACAAGTGTTCACAACTATTACAACCCAGGATTCCAAATGGCCTGTTATCCCGGGTGTAATGGGAGCAAAATAAACACAGCAGAAAAAGTTTAGACTTATATTATCCTTCACCAATTTAGAACAACAATATGTACACTATGTACAGTGATAAGTATAGTGCACTCCACGGTAAGCAAGGCAGAAATAGCAGTCACAAGATAGCAGACAGTGCTTCAACCAGCTCTAGATGGGAATGACCAGGGCAGACAGGAGAGTGGTACCCACATAACCTCTGCGATTGCCAAAACCATCTTCTTATTGGCTGGAACCTGGTTTCTAGTTGAACGACGGGGCCCCATCGTCAACTCTTAGCAACCTGGTTCGCTGGTTGGGGGAGACAGCCTGTAAATGAGGGTGTGTCCATGCGCCGAATAAAGGTTACGTACTCTTTGCATGCCACACCCCCACCCCGAGAAGGCTCAGGATTAGGCTGCCACCTCCCAGTGGTAACCGTGCCGCCATATCACAAAATAATGGGACCGCCTTTCCTCTCCACCATCCAACTCTTAGATAGAGCTCAGCTTTTCTCGTGACCAAAAGCCAAACCCTAAACTTAGAGTGAGACAGCAGTCAGACAGGCTAGCATAGGTCCAAGATACAGGCGGACGGTAGCCCGCAAACCCTCACTAAAAAAAAACCTACACCAGGGGATAAAAAAAAAAGAGCGTGAAAAGGGGTTACCACAAATAACATCCTAACCTAAATAATATTATTAGACTCTAGATAAAGAGTCTGCCAACATATTTTCTTTGCCGGTAATATATTTAATAGAAATATTGTAGGGCTGCAGGCTTAGCGTCCAGCGCATAAGCCTTGTGTTGTGGTTCTTCATGGCTTGGAGATATACTAGAGGATTGTGATCACTGTAGACTGTGACCACCTGCGATATCTGGCCCACATAAACATCGAAATGCTCCAAAGCCAGTACCAGCGCGAGGGCTTCTTTTTCAATGGTAGAGTAAGCCCTCTGATGTGGCTGGAACTTGGCTGAAAAGTATGCTACAGGCTGCAACTCCTTGTTCCCGATTTGTAATAATACTGCCCCAACCCCAGACTCACAAGCATCAACCTGTAATGAAAAAGGTTTGGAGAAGTCTGGAGACAAGAGAATGGGTGCAGTACACAATAATCTTTTTGCTTTATTAAAAGCAGTGTTACAGTCTGACGTCCAATTAAAGGGAACTTTGTGACTGGTAAGAGAGGTAAGAGGGGCTACAATATCTGAGAAATTCTTACAGAATCTTCTGTAAAATCCTATCATGCCTAGGAAACGTTGAAGAGATTTCCTATCATGGGGAACTGGATAATCTTTAATAGCAAGAACTTTAGCAAGTTTAGGAGCAACTTTACCACTACCTACTTCATGGCCTAGAAAAGTGACAGTGGCCTGGACAAAGGAAGATTTAGATAAATTAACTGTTAAATGGGAACTCTTAAAGGTCTCAAAAAGAGCCTTAAGTCTAAGAAGGTGTTGATCCCAAGTATCAGACATCACAACAATATCATCTAGGTATGCTGCCGTGCCTTCAAGTCCTTTAGTAGCCTGATGGATAAGTTTCTGGAATGAAGAGGGGGAATTTTTCATTCCGAAGGGGGTAACTGTGTATTGATAATGACCTCCTGGAATTACGAAGGCAGAGATTTCCTTCGCCTTAGCCGTCAAAGATACCTGATAGTAACCTTTAAGGAGACCTAACTTGGACACAAAAGTAGCCTTACCCACAAAGTCAATTACGTCATCCATACGAGGAAGAGGGTAAGCATCTGTAATTGTGACCTCGTTCACCTTACGGTAGTCTGTACACATACGAAACCATCCATCAGAATTCTTCACAAGGATGCACGGTGAAGCCCATGGACTAGATGACTCCTCCACTAAACCATGCTTTAACAAAAATTCTACTTCCTGCTGAAGTAGCCTTTGCTTTTCAGGATTAGCTCTGTAGGGGGAGAGTTTAATTGGTTTAGAGTTTCCCACATCAGCATCATGATAACCTAACGTACATTTTTTCGGCACATCCGAAAAAATATTAGGATATGACTGTAGAAGCTCTGTTAAATTTGTTGCTTGGGTTTCAGATAATCCCTCCATTAAAGGGCTAGGATCCTTGAGGAGGACAGAATTTGAAAATTTAATATTAATTTCAGAGATAGAGTGCAAAGAATCAGAGTCGTCCTCAGAGGTAGAGGACAGAGTCATTACTGGGACTTTAGCAATATAAACACAAATGCAGTATAATGTGATCCTTTATTGACTACGTTTCGCCCACACAGTGGGCTTTTTCAAGTCACAAACAGAACTACCTGGGGTGGAAGGAACGCGAGTATTTATAGTCCGGCTGAGGTCAGGTGAAGAATGCTGCATCTGATGATGTACCGAGTTGGGTTGTAGAGTCTAAAAACTACAACCCAACTCGGTACATCATCAGATGCAGCATTCTTCACCTGACCTCAGCCGGACTATAAATACTCGCGTTCCTTCCACCCCAGGTAGTTCTGTTTGTGACTTGAAAAAGCCCACTGTGTGGGCGAAACGTAGTCAATAAAGGATCACATTATACTGCATTTGTGTTTATATTGCCATTGTGTCGGTATTTTATACCATTTATTTCCACTGGGACTTTATCTGGTGTATGAAAAGACTTTAATTGATTAATGTGGTAAGTTTTAGTTTTTGAGGTCTTATCAATGGGAGCTACCACATAATTTACATCAGATAATCTACTTACAATCTGCATAGGTCCCGTAAATCTAACTTTCAAGGTGTGGCCAGGTATAGGTTCCTGCACCAACACCTTGTCTCCTGGATGGAAGGAGCGGAATTGTGCACTTCTGTCATACCTCTGTTTCATCTTACTTTGAGCTGTCTTTAGGTTAGCCTTGGCTAACTGACGTGCAACCTGCAACCTTGAAGACGGATTGTAGAGTGTTGAGCTAACGTCTTCTCCCATCCATCCTTCTTTGAGCACCCGAAGAGGACCTCGTACATTGTGCCCAAAGATCAGCTCAAACGCACTATACCCTGTAGACTCTTGCACTGTCTCTCGTACTGAGAACAGCAACAAAGGTAGTGATTCATCCCAGTCTGTAGGAAAGTGCATGCAAAAAGTTCTCATTATAGTTTTTAACGTCTGATGGAATCTTTCCAAGGCGCCTTGGGACTGAGGATGATAGGCAGTGGATAAGTTGTGAATTATCCCTAACCTAGTTAATACTTCCGTAAATACTTTGGCAGTAAAGTTAGTACCTTGATCACTCTGAATAGTTTTAGGAATGCCAAAACAAGAAATGAATTTTGTTAAAGCTTTCAGAATAGCTTTAGTATTAATACTACGCATGGGAATTGCTTCAGGGTATCTGGTTACTTTATCCATAATTGTAAATAAATATTGATTTCCAGACTTTTACCTAGGTAGTGGACCTACACAATCTATAATTAAATCTGCAAAAGGTTCTCCATCAGCAGGTATAGGTTGGAGAGGTGCAGGTTTAATGGAATGTCCAGGTTTCCCTACTTGCTGACATTCTCGGCAACACCTAATATGATTCTTCACATCTTTCTTTAATTTTGGCCAATAAAATTCTTTTGTGATTCTATACAAGGTTTTTGTAATTCCTAAGTGACCTCCTAATGACGTATTATGAGCTATATTTAATATTTGAGGTCTATACTTTGTTGGAACTACTAATCTGTTAAACAATTGCCGGCCCTCTATCTCCTTACCAGTCTCAGTGCAGATCAAATAATTGTTTTTAAGTTCATACTTGACCGGATGACCCAAAGAGGATTTACCCATGGCTGCCTGAAAAGCGAATTTTAAAGAAGGGTCCTTTCGTTGTTCCTCCCGGAAGGACAGTCCCTCGGGCAAGGAAACAGAGACATCTGGCAATCCTGCAACCTGGGAATAGGAAGGCTTGATCGGGGTCTGTTCACTTGATTTACGAGGCTCCGGCCGGTGTGCCTCATAAAACAACGTGGCTATTCCGGGATCGGAGTCGTCCAAGGATAGGTCAACATTCTCTCCAGACAACCCTTGGGATGTTGCCCGAGTTATGGCCAACACCGGAGAAGAATTACTCATTTATAGGTTCAGGACACGCATTAACAGTAGTAATGTTATTACCCAGTAATAACATGGCATCTTTCATGGGGAATCCTTTTGAGATACCTACAGTCAAGTACCCAGTGTAATATTTGCACTGTATATAAATTTTATGCAAAGGGACAGAATATATAGCTCCTCCAAATGCTTCCAATAAAACAGAGGAATTCAAGGAAGTGTTCTCTGAAAGGGGTAATATTCCTTCTCTTATAAGTGAGCAATATGCTCCAGTATCTCTAAAGGTCTTTACTTTAGTTGTTTCTGAGTTTTCCTGAAGGGAAATAAGACTTTTGCAATAATAAGGGGCCATACCTTTTTCTACTTCTCTCGGGGACATGCTACTAGGGATATTAGTGATTTTCCCAATGGGTTGGGGTTTATGGGGGCAGTTGGGACTGATGTGACCTACTTTATTACAAAAGAAGCAGACGACAGGCTTGCCCTTTACTCCCTGCTGACGTTGCAACTGGTGTCGTTCTGGCTGGTGTCTCTCTGGATACTGTTGTCGAGATGCACCATGAGTAGTTTGCCTCTCCGCAGTTGGACCATATGTTGAGAAGCGTGGCTCACCAGGTGACTTAGTTGGCTGACGTAGACGTTCTCCCTCCGGCTGGCACTTCATTCTCCAAGGTTGACGATCTCTGCTCATGCCAGGCTGTTGAAAAGAGAGACGGGACCGCTCGGACAAGGAGCGGTTAGTTTCGAAGGTGTCAGCCAACCTGGCTGCCTCCAATGCAGTGGTTAATCACGATCCTGCAGAAAGACTCGAACCTCTGGTCCCACAGACTCCAGCAGGTTATCAATCAGAACAAGCTGTACCAGCTCTTCAAAGGCAGACACACCACTTGATTTATACCAGCTAGTAAAAGCTTTGGTCTGCTGTCTCACAAAGTCCACTAGGGATTGACGAAGCTGTCGTCTGCTCAGCTTGAAAATCTTTCTATATTTGGCTGGGATACATGTATATGCTCCCAACACTGTGGTCTTCACTACTTGATAATCAGAAAATTCAGCGTCATTTAATACTGACGTAAATTCCTGTGCCTCACCCAATAATGCTGTATGAACCAACGATGCCCAATGCTGTTCCGGCCACCTCAAGGCTCGAGCCTGATTTTCGAAACTTTCGAAAAAATGTTCTGGTTCGGCCTCATTGAAGCGGGGAACAAGCTGTACTGCTTTTTGTAAACTAAAATCATTTACAGAATGCGAAAACTGCCTCCTTTCTCTTTCCCTATCATATTCTTCCCTTGCGAATGCTCTCTGTTCCCTAGTTTGCTCAAGATTGATTTTTGCCAGCTCAAGTGCCAACGACGCTGATTCACCTTGAGACAACCCAGCTGCACTATACTGACCATTTTGCTCCGTAGGTGTACCATCTTCCTCCTGCGAGAACATAGTAGTTTTTGCCCCAGCTCCCGTAGAGGGAGGAGTCTGATGTGCCATCTCTTCTTCTATAAGTTTGTCAGAAATCAGTGAACGCAGTTGCGCAGCTGTGAGAGTGCGTTTGTATTTAATGCCAATGGAACGAGCAATTTGCCAACAACGCTGTAGGGACAATTTAGGTAGGTTATGCAAAGTATATGCCGACACCAGACGTCTGACTCGTCTAGGTGGCATAAGTTATTCGCTATGCACAGTACGATTGCAGAATACCCCAACGTAACACGTTAATTTGCAGAACACGCTTAGCTATGCACAGTACGATTGCAGAATACGCATACAAGCAAAGCTGACTGCAAAATTCTCCACACCGAACAGGCTAGTAACAACTGACACGCAAAATTTGCACAACACTAGAGTTAGTGAACAACAAGTGTTCACAACACTAGAGTTAGTGAACAACAAGTGTTCACAACACTAGAGTTAGTGAACAACAAGTGTTCACAACACTAGAGTTAGTGAACAACAAGTGTTCACAACACTAGAGTTAGTGAACAACAAGTGTTCACAACACTAGAGTTAGTGAACAACAAGTGTTCACAACACTAGAGTTAGTGAACAACAAGTGTTCACAACACTAGAGTTAGTGAACAACAAGTGTTCACAACACTAGAGTTAGTGAACAACAAGTGTTCACAACACTAGAGTTAGTGAACAACAAGTGTTCACAACACTAGAGTTAGTGAACAACAAGTGTTCACAACACTAGAGTTAGTGAACAAGTTAGTGAACAACAAGTGTTCACAACACTAGAGTTAGTGAACAACAAGTGTTCACAACACTAGAGTTAGTGAACAACACACAACACTAGAGTTAGTGAACAACAAGTGTTCACAACACTAGAGTTAGTGAACAACAAGTGTTCACAACACTAGAGTTAGTGAACAACAAGTGTTCACAACACTAGAGTTAGTGAACAACAAGTGTTCACAACACTAGAGTTAGTGAACAAGTGTTCACAACACTAGAGTTAGTGAACAACAAGTGTTCACAACACTAGAGTTAGTGAACAACAAGTGTTCACAACACTAGAGTTAGTGAACAACAAGTGTTCACAACACTAGAGTTAGTGAACAACAAGTGTTCACAACACTAGAGTTAGTGAACAACAAGTGTTCACAACACTAGAGTTAGTGAACAACAAGTGTTCACAACACTAGAGTTAGTGAACAACAAGTGTTCACAACACTAGAGTTAGTGAACAACAAGTGTTCACAACACTAGAGTTAGTGAACAACAAGTGTTCACAACACTAGAGTTAGTGAACAACAAGTGTTCACAACACTAGAGTTAGTGAGCAACAAGTGTTCACAACACTAGAGTTAGTGAACAGCAAGTGTTCACAACACTAGAGTTAGTGAGCAACAAGTGTTCACAGTTCACAACACTAGAGTTAGTGAACAACAAGTGTTCACAACACTAGAGTTAGTGAACAACAAGTGTTCACAACACTAGAGTTAGTGAACAACAAGTGTTCACAACACTAGAGTTAGTGAACAACAAGTGTTCACAACACTAGAGTTAGTGAACAACAAGTGTTCACAACACTAGAGTTAGTGAACAACAAGTGTTCACAACACTAGAGTTAGTGAACAACAAGTGTTCACAACACTAGAGTTAGTGAACAACAAGTGTTCACAACTAGAGTTAGTGAACTAGAGTTAGTGAACAACAAGTGTTCACAACTAGAGTTAGTGAACAACAAGTGTTCACAACACTAGAGTTAGTGAACAACAAGTGTTCACAACACTTAGTGAACAACAAGTGTTCACAACACTAGAGTTAGTGAACAACAAGTGTTCACAACACCAAAGTTAGTGAACAACAAGTGTTCACAACACTAGAGTTAGTGAACAACAAGTGTTCACAACACTAGAGTTAGTGAATAACAAGTGTTCACAACACCAAAGTTAGTGAACAACAAGTGTTCACAACACTAGAGTTAGTGAACAACAAGTGTTCACAACACTAGAGTTAGTGAACAACAAGTGTTCACAACACTAGAGTTAGTGAACAACAAGTGTTCACAACACTAGAGTTAGTGAACAACAAGTGTTCACAACACTAGAGTTAGTGAACAACAAGTGTTCACAACACTAGAGTTAGTGAACAACAAGTGTTCACAACACTAGAGTTAGTGAACAACAAGTGTTCACAACACTAGAGTTAGTGAACAACAAGTGTTCACAACACTAGAGTTAGTGAACAACAAGTGTTCACAACACTAGAGTTAGTGAACAACAAGTGTTCACAACACTAGAGTTAGTGAACAACAAGTGTTCACAACACTAGAGTTAGTGAACAACAAGTGTTCACAACACTAGAGTTAGTGAACAACAAGTGTTCACAACACTAGAGTTAGTGAACAACAAGTGTTCACAACACTAGAGTTAGTGAACAACAAGTGTTCACAACACTAGAGTTAGTGAACAACAAGTGTTCACAACACTAGAGTTAGTGAACAACAAGTGTTCACAACACTAGAGTTAGTGAACAACAAGTGTTCACAACACTTAGTGAACAACAAGTGTTCACAACACTAGAGTTAGTGAACAACAAGTGTTCACAACACTAGAGTTAGTGAACAACAAGTGTTCACAACACTAGAGTTAGTGAACAACAAGTGTTCACAACACTAGAGTTAGTGAACAACAAGTGTTCACAACACTAGAGTTAGTGAACAACAAGTGTTCACAACACTAGAGTTAGTGAACAACAAGTGTTCACAACACTAGAGTTAGTGAACAACAAGTGTTCACAACACTAGAGTTAGTGAACAACAAGTGTTCACAACACTAGAGTTAGTGAACAACAAGTGTTCACAACACTAGAGTTAGTGAACAACAAGTGTTCACAACACTAGAGTTAGTGAACAACAAGTGTTCACAACACTAGAGTTAGTGAACAACAAGTGTTCACAACACTAGAGTTAGTGAACAACAAGTGTTCACAACACTAGAGTTAGTGAACAACAAGTGTTCACAACACTAGAGTTAGTGAACAACAAGTGTTCACAACACTAGAGTTAGTGAACAACAAGTGTTCACAACACTAGAGTTAGTGAACAACAAGTGTTCACAACACTAGAGTTAGTGAACAACAAGTGTTCACAACACTAGAGTTAGTGAACAACAAGTGTTCACAACACTAGAGTTAGTGAACAACAAGTGTTCACAACACTAGAGTTAGTGAACAACAAGTGTTCACAACACTAGAGTTAGTGAGCAACAAGTGTTCACAGTTCACAACACTAGAGTTAGTGAACAACAAGTGTTCACAACACTAGAGTTAGTGAACAACAAGTGTTCACAACACTAGAGTTAGTGAACAACAAGTGTTCACAACACTAGAGTTAGTGAATAACAAGTGTTCACAACACTAGAGTTAGTGAACAACAAGTGTTCACAACACCAAAGTTAGTGAACAACAAGTGTTCACAACACTAGAGTTAGTGAACAACAAGTGTTCACAACACTAGAGTTAGTGAACAACAAGTGTTCACAACACTAGAGTTAGTGAACAACAAGTGTTCACAACACTAGAGTTAGTGAACAACAAGTGTTCACAACACTAGAGTTAGTGAACAACAAGTGTTCACAACACTAGAGTTAGTGAACAACAAGTGTTCACAACACTAGAGTTAGTGAACAACAAGTGTTCACAACACTAGAGTTAGTGAACAACAAGTGTTCACAACACTAGAGTTAGTGAACAACAAGTGTTCACAACACTAGAGTTAGTGAACAACAAGTGTTCACAACACTAGAGTTAGTGAACAACAAGTGTTCACAACACTAGAGTTAGTGAACAACACAACACCAAAGTGTTCACAACAAGTGTTCACAACACTAGAGTTAGTGAACAACAAGTGTTCACAACACTAGAGTTAGTGAACAACAAGTGTTCACAACACTAGAGTTAGTGAACAACAAGTGTTAGAGTTAGTGAACAACAACACTAGAGTTAGTGAACAACAAGTGTTCACAACACTAGAGTTAGTGAACAACAAGTGTTCACAACACTAGAGTTAGTGAACAACAAGTGTTCACAACACTAGAGTTAGTGAACAACAAGTGTTCACAACACTAGAGTTAGTGAACAACAAGTGTTCACAACACTAGAGTTAGTGAACAACAAGTGTTCACAACACTAGAGTTAGTGAACAACAAGTGTTCACAACACTAGAGTTAGTGAACAACAAGTGTTCACAACACTAGAGTTAGTGAACAACAAGTGTTCACAACACTAGAGTTAGTGAACAACAAGTGTTCACAACACTAGAGTTAGTGAACAACAAGTGTTCACAACACTAGAGTTAGTGAACAACAAGTGTTCACAACACTAGAGTTAGTGAACAACAAGTGTTCACAACACTAGAGTTAGTGAACAACAAGTGTTCACAACACTAGAGTTAGTGAACAACACAACACTAGAGTTAGTGAACAACAAGTGTTCACAACACTAGAGTTAGTGAACAACAAGTGTTCACAACACTAGAGTTAGTGAACAACAAGTGTTCACAACACTAGAGTTAGTGAACAACAAGTGTTCACAACACTAGAGTTAGTGAATAACAAGTGTTCACAACACTAGAGTTAGTGAACAACAAGTGTTCACAACACCAAAGTTAGTGAACAACAAGTGTTCACAACACTAGAGTTAGTGAACAACAAGTGTTCACAACACTAGAGTTAGTGAACAACAAGTGTTCACAACACTAGAGTTAGTGAACAACAAGTGTTCACAACACTAGAGTTAGTGAACAACAAGTAGTGAACAACAAGTGTTCACAACACTAGAGTTAGTGAACAACAAGTGTTCACAACACTAGAGTTAGTGAACAACAAGTGTTCACAACACTAGAGTTAGTGAACAACAAGTGTTCACAACACTAGAGTTAGTGAACAACAAGTGTTCACAACACTAGAGTTAGTGAACAACAAGTGTTCACAACACTAGAGTTAGTGAACAACAAGTGTTCACAACACTAGAGTTAGTGAACAAGTGTTCACAACACTAGTTAGTGAACAACAAGTGTTCACAACACTTAGTGAACAACAAGTGTAGTTAGTGAACAACAAGTGTTCACAACACTAGAGTTAGTGAACAACAAGTGTTCACAACACTAGAGTTAGTGAACAACAAGTGTTCACAACACTAGAGTTAGTGAACAACAAGTGTTCACAACACTAGAGTTAGTGAACAACAAGTGTTCACAACACTAGAGTTAGTGAACAACAAGTGTTCACAACACTAGAGTTAGTGAACAACAAGTGTTCACAACACTAGAGTTAGTGAACAAGTGTTCACAACACTAGAGTTAGTGAACAACAAGTGTTCACAACACTAGAGTTAGTGAACAACAAGTGTTCACAAGACTAGAGTTAGTGAACAACAAGTGTTCACAACACTGGAATTAGTGAACAACAAGTGTTCACAACACTAGTTAGTGAACAACAAGTGTTCACAAGACTAGAGTTAGTGAACAACAAGTGTTCACAACACTAGAGTTAGTGAATAACAAGTGTTCACAACACTAGAGTTAGTGAATAACAAGTGTTCACAACACTAGAGTTAGTGAACAACAAGTGTTCACAACACTAGAGTTACAACACTAGAGTTAGTGAACAACAAGTGTTCACAACACTAGAGTTAGTGAACAACAAGTGTTCACAACACTAGAGTTAGTGAACAACAAGTGTTCACAACACTAGAGTTAGTGAACAACAAGTGTTCACAACACTAGAGTTAGTGAACAACAAGTGTTCACAACACTAGAGTTAGTGAACAACAAGTGTTCACAACACAACACTAGAGTTAGTGAACAACAAGTGTTCACAACACTAGAGTTAGTGAACAACAAGTGTTCACAACACTAGAGTTAGTGAACAACAAGTGTTCACAACACTAGAGTTAGTGAACAACAAGTGTTCACAACACTAGAGTTAGTGAACAACAAGTGTTCACAACACTAGAGTTAGTGAACAACAAGTGTTCACAACACTAGAGTTAGTGAACAACAAGTGTTCACAACACTAGAGTTAGTGAACAACAAGTGTTCACAACACTAGAGTTAGTGAACAACAAGTGTTCACAACACTAGAGTTAGTGAACAACAAGTGTTCACAACACTAGAGTTAGTGAACAACAAGTACAACACTAGAGTTAGTGAACAACAAGTGTTCAGAACACTAGTGAACAACAAGTGTACAACACTAGAGTTAGTGAACAACAAGTGTTCACAACACTTAGTGAGTGTAGTGAACAACAAGTGTTCACAACACTAGAGTTAGTGAACAACAAGTGTTCACAGTTCACAACACTAGAGTTAGTGAACAACAAGTGTTCACAACACTAGAGTTAGTGAACAACAAGTGTTCACAACACTAGAGTTAGTGAACAACAAGTGTTCACAACACTAGAGTTAGTGAACAACAAGTGTTCACAACACTAGAGTTAGTGAACAACAAGTGTACACAGAGCTCTACACAGGGCTCTACACGGCTTTACACACAGCTCTACACAGAGCTCTACACATAGCTCTACACAGCTATACACAGAGCTCTGCACAGAGCTCTACACAGAGCTCTACACAGGGCTCTACACGGCTTTACACACAGCTCTACACACAGCTCTACACACAGCTCTACACATAGCTCTACACAGCTATACACAGAGCTCTGCACAGAGCTCTACACAGAGCTCTACACAGGGCTCTACACAGCTCTACACACAACTCTACACACAGCTCTACACAGAGCTCTACACATAGCTCTACACAGCTATACACAGAGCTCTGCACAGAGCTCTACACAGAGCTCTACACAGGGCTCTACACGGCTTTACACACAGCTCTACACACAGCTCTACACAGAGCTCTACACGCAGCTCTACACAGCTATACACAGAGCTCTGCACAGAGCTCTACACAGAGCTCTACACAGGGCTCTACACGGCTCTACACACAGCTCTACACTCAGCTCTACACAGAGCTCTACACATAGCTCTACACAGCTATACACAGAACTCTGCACAGAGCTCTACACAGAGCTCTACACAGGGCTCTACACAGCTCTACACACAGCTCTACACAGCTGTATGCAGAGCTCTACAAAGAGCTCTACACAGAGCTGTACACAGAGCTCTACACACAGCTCTACACACAGCTCTACACACAGCTCTACACACAGCTCTACACACAGCTCTACACATAGCTCTACACAGCTATACACAGAGCTCTGCACAGAGCTCTACACAGAGCTCTACACAGGGCTCTACACGGCTCTACACACAGCTCTACACAGAGCTCTACACATAGCTCTACACAGCTATACACAGAGCTCTGCACAGAGCTCTACACAGAGCTCTACACAGAGCTCTACACAGCTCTACACACAGCTCTACACACAGCTCTACACAGCGCTCTACACATAGCTCTACACAGATATACACAGAGCTCTACACAGACCTCTACACAGCTCTACACACAGCTCTACACAGAGCTCTACACAGCTCTACACAGAGCTCTACACGCAGCTCTACGCAGCTATACACAGAGCTATGCACAGAGCTCTTAACAGCTCTACACAGACCTCTACACAGCTCTACACAGAGCTCTACACAGCTCTACACACAGCTCTACACATAGCTCTACACAGCTATACACAGAGCTCTATGCAGGTCTCTACTCAATACAAGCTTGTCCAATAAAGTGTGTTTTTGTGTTAACAATCCAGCAGATACTTTACCAGTTACAAGTCATCATATAATTAAGACCCGGGTTAAGACACACTTGTCATCTTTCCTGACAAATAAACCACCACCATCATGAAAACTGTTACTCAATGACCACTCTGTAGCTGGAGATAAAGCAGGAAATATATTTCCAGCATTATCTCTGCTGGGAAATGTTCTTAGTCCACCCCAGAGTTGAGGCTTACATAAGCCTGCGAGAATTGGATTACCTTGTCCAATTTACGTCATTTAGAGTTAATTGTCCAATTATTGAAGGTGAATGACGCTCACCGTGAACTATATACCACAGGACACTGTCTATCATATATACCGTAAACTACATACCACAGGACACTGTCTATCATATATACCGTAAACTACATACCACAGGACACTGTCTATCATATATACCGTAAACTACATACCACAGGACACTGTCTATCATATATACTGTAAACTACATACCACAGGACACTGTCTATCATATATACCGTAAACTATATACCACAGGACACTGTCTATCATATATACCGTAAACTATATACCACAGGACACTGTCTATCATATATACCGTAAACTATATACCACAGGACACTGTCTATCATATATACCGTAAACTATATACCACAGGACACTGTCTATCATATATACCGTAAACTACATACCACAGGACACTGTCTATCATATATACCGTAAACTATATACCACAGGACACTGTCTATCATATATACCGTAAACTACATACCACAGGACACTGTCTATCATATATACCGTAAACTACATACCACAGGACACTCTCTATCATATATACCGTAAACTACATACCACAGGACACTGTCTATCATATATACTGTAAACTATATACCACAGGACACTATCATATATACCATAAACTATATACCACAGGACACTGTCTATCATATATACCGTAAACTATATACCACAGGACACTGTCTACCATATATACCGTAAACTACATACCACAGGACTCTGTCTATCATATATACCGTAAACTACATACCACAGGACACTGTCTATCATATATACCGTAAACTACATACCACAGGACACTGTCTATCATATATATCGTAAAGTACATACCACAGGACACTGTCTATCATATATACCGTAAACTACATACCACAGGACACTGTCTATCATATATACCGTAAACTACATACCACAGGACACTGTCTATCATATATACCGTAAACTACATACCACAGGACACTGTCTATCATATATACCGTAAACTACATACCACAGGACACTGTCTATCATATATACCGTAAACTACATACCACAGGACACTGTCTACAAACTACATACCACAGGACACTGTCTATCATATATACCGTAAACTATATACCACAGGACACTGTCTACCATATATACCGTAAACTACATACCACAGGACACTGTCTATCATATATACCGTAAACTACATACCACAGGACACTGTCTATCATATATACCGTAAACTACATACCACAGGACACTGTCTATCATATATACCGTAAACTACATACCACAGGACACTGTCTATCATATATACCGTAAACTACATACCACAGGACACTGTCTATCATATATACCGTAAACTATATACCACAGGACACTGTCTATCATATATACCGTAAACTACATACCACAGGACACTGTCTATCATATATACCGTAAACTACATACCACAGGACACTGTCTACCATATATACCGTAAACTACATACCACAGGACACTGTCTATCATATATACCGTAAACTATATACCACAGGACACTGTCTATCATATATACCGTAAACTATATACCACAGGACACTGTCTATCATATATACCGTAAACTATATACCACAGGACACTGTCTATCATATATACCGTAAACTATATACCACAGGACACTGTCTACCATATATACCGTAAACTATATACCACAGGACACTGTCTACCATATATACCGTAAACTATATACCACAGGACACTGTCTACCATATATACCGTAAACTATATACCACAGGACACTGTCTACCATATATACCATATACTATATACCACAGGACACTGTCTATCATATATACCATATACTATATACCACAGGACACTGTCTATCATATATACCGTAAACTACATACCACAGGACACTGTCTATCATACATATCACAATGTCTATCACATATACCACAATGTCTATTACATATCAGAATGTCTATCATATACATGGAAAATAATGTATTTTCCAGAAAAAATACAGTGTATTTTTTATGTAAATTAGTGTAATATATAATATTTAATAATATTTATATAATAAAAAAAGGGAAATTCTGCGCCTGCACAGAGGACACTCGCCATTGTTGTTTAAACTGGGCAAGGAAACGTTAGTGAATAATCGGAAGAATTTTCGTTGCTCTAGAGGTTATATTGGGCTGACACCTCTCAAATAGGAGTCGAAATTGTTGGATATGCATTTCTGCATAAGTTGAGCATTAAACCGATGTATAGGCCAGTAAATTTATCATAAATGTAGGCAAAAAGGGGGTCCTGTACATGACACACAGTAATCTCCAGTCAAACTGGTGAGTGGTATTAAGATATATTCTCCTTCTGTTATATAACTGTGCATATGTAATCATTTATTAATTTTTTATATACAGTCCACAAATTTATATATTTACCAGAATTCCTGGTGATGCATATTTCATTTGTAATTAATAGGTCTAGAGCAACTTGTGGATATGACAGTGGTAGGTATCGATGGGGGACATTTTTTGCGACCTAGGTGTCCCAAATTCCTACTTGTCTATGTAACTTTGATAAATAATAATTATCTTTGTTATCATTTACTGTATGTACATTATGAGTTACATCCAGATAAACGTAATTTTCCACATTTAATTTGCCCGTTGGTCCTTCTTGAACTGGAGGTAATTAGTGAAGTCATTAATTAGTTAATTACTTAATAATTATATGTGAAATGACTGGAGGTGCTTGTTAGGTCCACAAATTTACTTAATGTGTAGTGGATTATAATTATTACAATATTAATTTTGATAAAACAATTCTGGCTTTATATCAGTGTATGTGTAATTGCTAAGCTCAAGTGTAATTAAAATTTATATTATAATTTTCTTACATGTAATTACAAAGCTCAAGTGTAGCTAGGATTTATTCAAAGGCAAGTTGTACTATTTACCTTTATAAAATGCACAATTAAGTACATAATCAGTGCTATTAATTAAGTTGAATTTAATACATTGCATCATGGCTGAAAATGAGGAAATTAATATAGAAGACAAACATATGGAATATAGAGCAAAATAAGCATCACTACAGGCTAGAAAAGGTCATATAACCAAGGCATATAATAAATGTTTGGAATTAATGAATCAAGAAACTGTGAATGCTGATGATTTAAAATTGTATTTAGATGATTTAGGGAATAGATATGATTCATACAAATTATATTACAACAAATATGAAGGAGATTTATTAGTAAACTGTGTAGATGAGACTGAAGTAGATCACATGATTAATCAGTATTATGAATTAGAAGAAAAGATTCTTTCTTGTAAAAGTCAGGCTTTGAATAAATTAAAATGAGTAAACCAGGCAGTTAATCAGTCTGCTCCAACAAATAAGATGTCTTTGCTAAAACTCCCAGAATTATGTTTACCTGTATTTAATCCTGCAGAAAATTGGGAGGAGTTTTGGTCAATTTTTAAAGCAGCTGTGCATGATAGGAGTGACCTAGCCTGTGTAACTAAATTATTTTACCTCAAAGGACAGGTAAGAGGAGATGCTCACATACTCATACAAGCCTTTCCCAATGTAGATGACTCTTACAAGGAAGCAGTTGACTTGTTGAAAGTCACTTATGGTAATATAGAACAAAGTAGGCTGGATCTAATGAATTTCATTGTTAATTTAAAATCTCCAGATCACACTTACAAAAGTTTACAGCAGTTTAGAGTTAAACTGGAGAGCACTCTCAAAACTTTAAGTAATAAATATAATCTGAAGGAATCAGACTGGTTATTGAGTGCCATGGTACAAAATAAATTAAGCTGTAAAACACTTGAATGTCTCTCGAACAAATATCACAAAAGTTATTTTGGTCTGGAGGAAATAAGACTAGGTCTACAAGAATTAATTGTTCAGTTGCATACCAGCCAACTAACTCATTTTAAAGATGCAACACATAATAACTCTGAGGTATCTGTCAAGTTTCACAAAGGGAAAAATTATCCCAATAGTAATAATCAAAATTCATTTCCAAAAATAGTTGCAGAGGTACATATCAAGTAGCAGGAATCAGAAATAATGATTCTCCACAAGGTAAGAAGAATAAGTACCCTCCTATGAGTTGCCCAGTTTATAAGAAACCAGTCAAAGAAAAGAGAGATTGTCTTTTCTGCAAGGGTACTCATTTTTCTACGAATTGCAATGCATACAATTCATGGAATGATAAAGTTGAAAGATTGGAGGAAATTGACAGATGTATCAGATGTCTAGGTAATCACACTGTAAACGACTGTTATGCCAAATTAACCAACCGTTATCAATGTCACAAAGGAAGACATCATATAGTAATGTGTAAGGGTCTATATGATAATGTTGATAATAATGATAATGTTGACAATCCTGACACAACAGTGGCTAATGTAAAAATTGCTGCTAATGTTAATAATGATGGTTTTGCTGAAGTAGCCTTACCTGTGTTACAGGTAAAAATTGATGATAAAAGGCATAAATCAAAAAATGTAACTGCATTATTAGACCAAAGATCCCAACGTACTTTTATTAAACGTAAATGTCTTGATGGGATGAAAGTACAAATGGACGATCCTACGACTCTAAAATTATCTGGTTTTCTCTCAGATAAAAGAGCTCGATTGTATGACACTGTTTATGTAACTGTCAGGTTGGGCAATGAGAAAAAACGTGTTAATGCAGTAATTGTAGATAGACTTCCAGAGAAAATATCTACAGTAGGGCTTAGTAAAGCTACAGAAAGACTCTCACATAATGTAAATTTAGCACCTTCTGGTGTAAATGATGATTATGTAGGCCCAATAAATATTTTGATAGGTAGTGACTATTATGCCTCCTTTGTTGACGGAAAAATTAGGAGATATCTTATTAAATTTCAGGGTGAGGAATTATGCCTTTACAGCTGACATAAGTAAAGCTTTCCTAAGAGAGGGTTTACAAGAGGCTGACCGGGATTGTACCTGCTTCTTATGGCCTGAGAATCCTAGTGACCCACTTAGCACTCTGAGAACCTTTCGCTTTAGGAGCGTATTATTTGGTGCTACATCCAGTCCGTTCCTACTTCAAGTGACGATAAATGCACACTTTAAATGTATGGGAAGTCCTTTGAGTAAAATAATGAGCAAACAATTTTATGTGGACAATTTCCTGGGTGTGACATCAACTGAAGAGGAACTGTTAATGACTTATAGAGGGCTAATAAAATAATGCAAAGTGCAAATATGCCTCTGAGGGAATGGAATAGTAATTCATCCAAATTAAAGGACAAAGTAAGTAAAGATTACCATGGAGATGATTTGCCAAAATGTAGTAATGTATTGGGAATAACTTTGGATAATGACAGAGATTTGTTAATGTTAAAACCTAATAATTACAGAATGCCCAATAAATTAACTAAGAGAGTCTTGCTTGCTGAAGTTTCCAAATGTTTTGATCCACTAGGCTTAGTGTCACCCCTTACTATAAGAGGGAAATTATTAATACATGAAGCATGGAAGCTTAAATGTGCTTGGGATGAAACTCTGCCTGAGGAATTCATTAACAGGTGGGATGAATTAATTGGTGATTATGAAAAAATTCCAATGTTGGAGTTCCCACGCCAGGTGGCCAATCCAGATGGGAAAAATATACTCAACAATTTTTGTGATGCTTCAAAATTGGCATATGGAGCAGTTGCTTACCTTCAATGTAACAGTGTTATTTCTCTTGTTATGTCTAAGGCTAAAGTGTCTCCAGTTAAATCATGTACCTCACATCAGTTGGAATTAACAGCCATTTATGTAGGTGTCAAATTAGATAATTATATAAGAAATAAGTTGCAGGAGATAAATATTAGCGGCACTGTAATTTGGTCTGATAATGAGGTATCCTTACAATGGATTCATAATAGAAACAGTAAAATTGTGTACGTACAAAACAGAGTCGCTGAAATTAATCAGATGCAAGAGAAGTATAATAGTTTGGGTCAGCATATGTTAACATTTAATCATATACCTGGTGAGGAGATTCCATCTGATTTCTTGTCTCGAGGTTTACCTTATGATAAATTTGTAAATGCTTTATCATGGTTTAGAGGACCAAACTGGTTGGTAAATAAAGCTAATTGGCCTGTACAAAAGGTGTATATTGCTCCTGTTGAAATTACTGTGACCACAGCTCCAATAGTTTGTCCTTCCTTAGCCATTGATATAAATAGGTATTCTTCTTTACCCAAACTAATCAATGTAACTAAGTTGGTGTTTAAATTTCTAAACAAGATGAATATCTCGTATAAGTTTTCACATCCTCTTGAATATTGGATAAAGAAGGTACAAGAAGAAATTTATGGAAATGAGATTAAAGTGATGATGGAAAGGAAAATTGTGAAAGGTTCCATAATAGAGAAATTGGGGCTGTATTTAGAGAACAATGTAATTAGGTGCAGAGGTAGGTTACAAAATGCTGAATTGGGTGATTATGCTAAACACCCTATCTTACTGCCCAAAATTTATCATCTAACAAATTTAATTGTTTTAAATGCCCATAAAAATGTAATGCATGGTGGGGGTACAAGATACCTTAAATTGTATTAGGGAAACTTTCTGGATTCCACAAGGACGGCAAAGTGTAAAAAGGGTGATTAAATCTCATGTAATATGTCACCGTGTGGATGCCAGATCCTATATGTACCCAGGTCCTCCACCATTGCCAAAGGAGCGTGTACAATTAGTGAAACCACTTGATATAACAGGTGTAGACTATTGTGGTCCAATAATTTTAACAGGTACTTCAGATGGTGTTCCACTGAAAATGTATGTATGCCTGTTCACCTGTACTGCTAATAGGACAGTTCATTTAGAAGTGGCACAGGACTTGTCTGCAGAACAGTTTATACAGCTGTTTCGAAAATTTGCAGCTAGGAGATCCTGTCCGAGATTGATGATTTCAGATAATGCCACAAATTTTGTAGCAGGTGCTCAACACTTGATAGAATTATATAATAGTAATGAGGTTCAATCTCTGTTAACCCAACGAGGGTGCACCTGGAAATTTATTACTCCTAGAGCCCCTTGGCAGGGGGCGCTGTACGAGAGACTGATAGGCACAGTGAAGAGGTGTCTCCATAAAGTACTACACCGGAAGAGAGTTAATTTGCAGGAATTTCGTACTGTGTTGGTGGAGGCGAAAAATCGTGTAAATAATAGTCCTCTCTCATACATGAGTGATACACCTGATGCAGATGTATTAACACCTTCTCACCTAATATGTGGAAGGAAATTGGAAGCTGCCCTTGTCTGCAGAAATAATCCTGAAGAAAGTGATGAAGATTACAATGATGCAGCAGTGTTGTGTGATAAATTTAAAATGTTAAATAAAGTAATTGATCATTGGTCTAATGTGTGATGTAAGGAATATCTTCTTACACTACGTGAACACTTTTATGGTGCGACTGAGGCAGTAAATTGATAGAACATTCAACCAGGTGACATTGTGTTGATTGATACTGAACAACATCGAACATTGTGGCCTCTGGGCAAAGTATTGACATTGTACCCAGATGCACAAGGTGTTGTCCAGAATGTCAAAGTGTTGTGTCTTGGCCAAGAAAGTTTACGCACAATTAATAAATTAATTCCCTTTGAATTAAAAATCTGAGTGAAAGTGACACGAGTGATATTGAAGGTAACGCTGACCAAGTGATGCAGGAAGATGAAACTGTAGAAATCGTGGTAAGACCTACTAGGAGAACAGCTACTCAAGCCAGAACTGGCTGGAATCATCTCCTAAAAGAAGGAGTCATTTGAGTTGTTTAGCAATGACCTCCAACCGGCCGCAGTGTGAAAAATAATTTCCCAAATTTTATGCTGTGTAAATAAACCTGATTAATATGTTACTATTGTTCTGTTGAGTGCATTTTAAATAAGAGAATCGACAGGGAAGCTCTCTGCCTGTGCTGACGAGCAGGAGGAGACGCCATTGCTTTTTTAATGTGTTACAAGCACATTAATGTAAGGTGTATAATTTTCGCCTCTCTAGGGGTTATATTTGGCTTAAAACCTCTCAAATAGGAGCCAAAATTGTTGGATGTGCAGTCCTGCATAATTTGAGCATTAAGCCGATAGACAGGACAGCTCCAGGAACCTCAGATAAGCTATCTAAATTATGTTTGTAATTCTTGCCAGTATTATCATCATAAATTTAGGTAGAGGGGGTTCTATACATGATACACAGTAATCTCCGGACAAATTGGCGAGTGTTATGATTGTAAATTATCCTTCTGTTATATAAATGTTTAAATGTAATCATTTATTAATTTTAATATACAGTCCACAAATTTATATTAAATTTTACCAGAATTCCTGGTGTGTATGTACATTTCATTTGCAATTAATATAGGCCTAGAGTAACTTGTGGAGAGATAGATGGTAGGTATCGAAGGGGGACATTTTTTACGGCCTAGGTGTCCTAAAACTTCCTACTTGTCTCTGTAACTTTGATAAATAATAATTATCTTTGTTACCATTTACTTGTATGTATCTAATGAGATACATCCAGGTAAATATAATTTTCCACATGTGGTGTCAGCTAAGAATCATGACCTGTTATATCAGGTTCTGTCTTCCCAAACCTACATTACATTGGTAGGTGTTATTCACTCTTTTATGACTCAGTAAATCGTAATAACACAACTGTAAACATATCAGGGAGTATCTGGAGTTTGAACCAACTGGTCAGTGATTTCTATCACTCACCTGTCATAGGTTCAAACCTCACCCGTTCCGTGATTTGTTACTCTTTCTCGTGGAGTCTGGCTTCACTTGATCTGATATTTCCTTGTTCCTCTCTAAGTTCACTTCCACCTTGTGGTTCAAGTTCAAGGTTCCTTGGATTGTGGTTCACATGTGTGGTTCCCTCCCTCTGTATACGAGCTATATGAAGTAAAGATTATAACCAGTCTTTAACAGAATTACCTTTCTCTCTCTCTCTCTCTCTCTCTCTCTCTCTCTCTCTCTCTCTCTCTCTCTCTCTCTCTCTCTCTCTCTCTCTCTCTCTCTCTCTCTCTCTTTCTCTCTCTCTCTCTCTCTCTCTCTCTCTCTCTCTCTCTCTCTCTCTCTCTCTCTCTCTTCTCTCTCTCTCTCTTCTCTCTCTTCTTCTTCTCTCTCTCTCTCTCTGTCTCTCTCTTCTCTCTCTCTCTCTCTCTCTCTCTCTCTCTCTCTCTCTCTCTCTCACAGGGTTTGACAAGGTTAAGGATCCCTAGCTTTATTGACAGCCATATTACAGGTTAAGGATTCCTAACTTTATTGGCAAGCTAAGAGCTGTTACCTACATCAGCTCATTTGAAAGCATTTTTATTGTTATGAGACATACAAGCATGGGACAGGATGAAGTTGGAGCCATCTGTGGGCCAGCATTTTCATTTGATCAACTGACTTTTATCTCGTTGATATCATTATGCTTGTATGAATGTGTTCCATACTCGAGTCATCCTGGGTATGTATGATCTCAGATGGAGGTGATGTTCTGGAGAAGGGTACAGCCAGAGTGAAGTTGCGTTTCGCCCGTCTTGTGGCATAAAAGCTTGTTTCACGCTGTCCTCGAAGTGGATCCAAGTGTGGTATTTTGACAATATTGGCCTTGTACATAACAGTAAGGCCACCCACATCCCTCCTATGTTGAAGGCTCTGCTGAAATGACAGATCTATCCAGGATGGGTCCAGGCGAGAGATGAGACGTCTTGCTCTGTTCTCTACTCTGTCCAGCAGTCGCAGATGAGAGGGGGGCAGGCAAACCAAGAAAGTGGAGCATACTCAAGGTGTGAGCGTACTTGTGCCTCGTATAGGATCTTGCAACCCCTACTGTCAAGCAGATGCGAGATACGGCGAAGTGCTGTAAGCTTCCTGGCTGCCTTGATTGCAAGATTTACAACATGGTTCTTCATGGTTAGTTTGGAGTCAAATTTCACCCCAAGGATATCAACTTTCTCCAGGTGCCAACATCCTCCCATTCATCCTTACTACTGCGCCAGCATTACCATCATGGTGCCTAGAGACGATCATCATTTGTTTTCTTTTTCAGGTGCAAATGTTACTTGCCATCTATTTCCCTAAGCTGATATAGCTCTAGCTGGTGATTGATGTAGCTTAGAGCAGCTGGCATTTCTTCTCTTGGATAAGTGAATGTCAGTGTACAGTCGTCTGCATATGCATGTGATTCTGGGATGAGATGAAGAAGGTCGTTGAAGTAGACATTCCATAACAGTGGACCCAGCACGCTTCCTTTCTGGAACGCTTGCCCCAATAGGATGCCTTGCTGATTCCGTTCCATTGAGGACTACACTTAGAGATCTACCTATGAAGGTAATCACTGAGGAGACATAGCGTAGAGCCTGCATTCCCCAGTGCTTGAAGTTTTGCAAGAGGCCCTGGTGCCACACCCTGGTCGAAAGCGCCAGCAATGTCCAGTGCTACCACACAGCTGACTTTGGATTCATCCAGTGACTGGTGCCACTTAGTGGAGAGGTTTAGTAACAGATCAGCAGCAGAGTAACCTTTTCTGAAGCCATATTGACGATCACAAAGTAGTGAGTGGTAGTCAAAAAAATCTGTCATTTGTCTTGAGATAATTGTTTCAAGGATCTTACCAGTGATTGACAGGAGGTGACACTGGTCTGTAATTGCTGATTTCTGCTCTGCTTTTCTTTTTTGTGAACAGGGACTACATTTGCCTCTTTCCATAGAGAGGGCCATTTACACTGTACTAGGCAGTGCTGAAAGATGCGAGTTAGAGGTGCTGCTAGCTGGTCTGCACATCTTCTCAACAATCTTGGGTTCAACTTGTCTGGGCCCTACAGCCTTTTCTTGGTCAAGTGCAAGAAGGAAATGCACCTCCTCCTGCCTTATTGTCACCACTGACAGTTTTGACACAGTTCTTGCAGCTAGCCAAGGAGGGTCCCTTGCTGGATCAGGAACTTGCATTTTGGTAGCAAAGTGTTCAGCAAAGAGGTCCGCCTTCTTCTTGACTACTAGTAGAGGTGGTCCCATCCTGTCGATTTAGAGGTGGAATAAGTTCATCCGGCAGATAACCTTGTCTGTCCTTGACCAGGGACCACCAGGTTTTGGCGCCTACCCTACCTGATGCTAACTTTCTTTAGTGTCCACCTCCCATTTAGCAATGGCCCACTTTTGAACATCACCCATATGCCTACAGGCTTGCATGTGCAAGTTCCTGTTACAGGTGGTAGGATGTCTCTTATACCTTCTGCCATGCTTTGTACTTAGCAGTAGCAGCCTCTCTACAACGAAAGCCAAACCAAGGCTGATCTGTAGGCTTTGTCACATATTGCCGGTGAGGAATGTGTTCTTGTTGCAGATTAAGGATGTGTCCAGTGAAGGCTTTCACTTGGTTGTCAACATCCCCCTGGAGAAGAGCATTCCAGTCGGTGGTGGCGAGCTCAGAGCAAAGGGCTGGCCAATTACCTCTTTCCCATAGCCAGGTTGTGCGTGTGGACTCCTCACCTCGTTCTGTTGGGATCTTAAGTGTGGTAAAAACAGCCTTGTGGTCAGACGATCCAACGTAGCCGAGGGGTTGACAAGTGACTATGCCTTCTGCCAGATCACTCACTACTGGGTCAAGGGAGGAGCCAGAGATATGAGTAGGGAAATCAACAAAGTTTCTCATGTCAAACACTGCAAGAAGGTCATCAAAGTCCCTCTGTATAAGGTGCTGGTTGAGGTCACCAACAATTATAATATGTTGACAGTTGTGTTGTAGCAGAAGGGAGTCAATATTTTCCATTAGGAAGTTGATAGGGTCTGCATGTTGCCACTGAGGTCTGTACATTGCACATGCTAGTACAGAGGTACTAGTGTTTATACAGAGCTTGAAGAACATCATTTCAAGATGTGTAGGGGTGGCAACATCAATGTGCTGGGCATGAACACTTTTAGAGAAGCACACAGCAACACCACCTCCTTGCCCTTGCCTGTCTCTTCTCATCCATGAGGTGTAGCCAGCAATTCTTGCAAAATTTTCTGGAGTCCTGTCATCCAAAAATGTTTCAACAACAGCTATCATGTCGGGACGTCGAGTGTTCACAAAGCTATGTGTGAGCTCTCCAACATTAGTAATGAAACCTCTAATGTTGGCCGACAGGATGCTGATAGACTGGCTCCTCTCTCTCTCTCTGTCTCTCTCTCTCTCTCTCTGTCTCTCTCTCTCTCTCTCTCTCTCTCTCTCTCTCTCTCTCTCTCTCTCTCTCTCTCTCTCTCTCTCTTTTATTTTTTTTACACAGGGTTTGACAAGGTTAAGGATCCCTAGCTTTATTGACAAGCTATTTACAGGTTAAGGATTCCTAACTTTATTGACAAGCTAAGAGCTGTTACCTACATCAGCTCATTTGAAAGCATTTTTATTGTTATGAGACATACATGTAGGGAACATGATGAAGTTGGAGCCATCTGTGGACCAGCATTTTCATTTGATCAACTGACTTCATCTCGATGACATCATTATACTGTACGAATGCATTTCATACTCGAGTCATCCTGGGTATATATGATCTCAAATGGAGTGATATTCTGGAGAAGGGTACAGCCAGAGTGAAGTTGCTGCTTTCTGCCCGTCTTGTGGCATAAAAGCTTGTTTCACGCTGTCCTCGATGTGAATCCAAGTGTGGTACTTTGACAATATTGGCCTTGTACATAACAATAAGGCCGCCTACATCCCTCCTATGTTGAAGGCTCTGCTGAAATGACAGATCTATCCAGGATGGGTCCAGGCGAGAGATGAGACGTCTTGCTGTGTTCTCTGCTCTGTCAAGCAGTCACAGATGAGAGAGGGGCAGGTAACCCAAGAAAGTGGAGCATATTCAAGGTGTGAGCATACTTGTGCCTCGTACACAATCTTACAATCCCTACTGTCAAGCACATGCGAGATACGGCAAAGTGCTGTAAGCTTCCTGTCTGCCTTGTTTGCAAGATTTACAACATGGTTCTTCACGGTTAGTTTGGAGTCAAATTTAACCCAAGGGATAACAACTTCTCCAGGTGCCAACACCCTCCCATTCATCCTTACTACTGCACCAGCATTACCATCATGGTGCCTAGAGACAATCATCATTTGCGTTTTCTCAGGTGCAAATGTTACTTGCCATCTATTTCCCCAAGCTGATATAGCTCTTATCTGGTGATTGATGTAGCTTAGAGCAGCTGTCATTTCTTTTCTTGGATAAGTGAATGTCAGTGTACAGTCGTCTGCATATGCATGGGATTCTGGAATGAGATGAAGAAGGTCGTTGAAGTAGACATTTCATAACAATGGTCCCAGCACGCTTCCTTGTGGAACACTTGCCCCAATAGGATGTGTTGCTGATTCCGTTCCATTGAGAACTACCCTTAGAGATCAACCATGAAGGTAATCACTGAGGAGACATAGCGTAGAGCCTGCAATTCCCAGTGCTTGAAGTTTTGCTAATAGGCCCTGGTGCCACACCCGGTCGAAAGCACAAACAATGTCCAGAGCTACCACCACACAGCTGACTTTGGATTCATCCAGTGACTGGTGCCACTTAGCGGAGAGGTTTAACAACAGATCAGCAGCAGAGTAACCTTTCCTGAAGCCATATTGACGATCACAAAGTAGTGAGTGGTAGTCAAAAAAACTCTGTCAGTTGTCTTTAGATTTTTGTCTCAAGGATCTTACCAGTGATTGACAGGAGTGACACTGGTCTGTAGTTGCTGATTTCTGCTCTGCTCTTCTTTTTGTGAACAGGGACTACATTTGCCTTTTTCCACATAGGCCATTTACACTGTACTAGGCAGTGCTGAAAGATGCGAGTTAGAGGTGCTGCTAGCTGGTCTGCACATCTTCTCAACAATCTTGGGCTCAACTTGTCTGGGCCCACAGCCTTTTCTTGGTCAAGTGATTTAAGAAGGAAATGCACCTCCTCCTACCTTATTCTCTCTCTCTCTCTCTCTCTCTCTCTCTCTCTCTCTCTCTCTCACGTGTCACTTTACATTCTCCTACATGTTCTTCATGTCTTCCACCACCAGTTCTCTACGTGGTTTCAGGTCGTAATATTTTCTGGTGATTGGTCTCTAATAATGAGTTTTTAACAGACTTGTGGATTTATCTTAATTACTTTGTTAATATAGTTTAAGTCTGTCATCTTGACGAGGCTCAGTAAGTCTTCTTGTAACTGCTTTACCAACACTCAAAATTAATATAATTCTTTATATGGGGATTAACATAAACTCTCAGTGTATATACACTGAGAAACATACTTGATGTATAACTTTTATCATATAATAGTTGATAAATATAAACTGTCAGTGTATATACACTGAGAAACATACTTGCCACATAAATTTTAGTATATTCTAGTTGAAAATGGTGGAACTTGCTCTCAGATATATTATAAAGACACAATATACAGAGAGAAACTTGTATAATGATGTGATGAACTCAGTGGCTGGTAAAACATCTGAAAGTAAAAATTCTCAGATGTTTCACATGTGTCTCAGTCATAATCTGTGTTGTACTGAGGAAGCCAGTGAGAAACATTTCCTCAGTAAAGACACCCAGATGTTTCACATGTGTCTCAGTCATCCTCTGTATTGGACTGAGGAAGCCAGTGAGAAACATTTCCTCAGTAAAGACAACCAGATGTTTCACATGTGTCTCAGTCTTCAACTTGTCGTCTTCCTAAGCAATTTAATTATTTTTTTTATAATTTGTTTAACAGGAAGTAACTCTAAATACGTATGGGTTTAGGTGACTAGAAATTGAGAGGCAGTTATGTTTGATCCGGTCAAGGGGACAATTAAACCAGTTACTTGGATCAAGATCCCCTCGCCAGCATCGGGGCACCTGTCTTTAGGGGTCGTTATAGACAGAACTTCATTATGTCAGTGAGATTATCTTTAGAAACAAGTGTGTGCTGGCACCTGTACTGGTTGATTATTATTAAAACACCTGTGGTCTTACACTAAGGTAATGTTCACCAATATTCATATATTAGCTGTCATGTGTGTGGACATAACAGTTTTAATGATCCTCAGAACTTCCATATCGTCTACTGCTTCATATTACTGGTGTTATACTGACCACCTCCAGGACTCAAGTCCGGCTAACAACTCTGAAGTTCTCTGGTGATGGACACAACACATATACAGAATATCCTCACGTCTCTTCACTACCTTGATAAAGTCTGCTGTGATGACGATAACGTCTCTACAGTAAAGTTATCCAGCCGTTGTTTATAGTCTTCTTGGTATTATATTCCATTAATAATACGCTGAGACTAAGTCTCTGTGTCTCACTCTTCCAGGAGAGTTTCTTCTCAATGTCAGCAGAGATGAGCAACAAACAGAGGTTGGAGTACATCTCCCGGACCATCCCCTGTGACCACCATAAGGTTAAGGTCTTGGTGGAGATTGTCAACAACCTGGGATGATCCTATGTCTCTGTCATCTACCACGAGTTAACTACAGTAACACTACAATTACTACTACTAATATTAATAGTGATACTACTACTAAAATAAAAGTACTAACAATAACAATATTAATAAGTGTAGTAGTAGTAATAGTAATGGTAGTTTACCTCCCAACATGTCTGCCTCTCTCACTAAATTCCTACCGTCCTCCCTAAAAGAATACTCAGATCCTCCTATCTACCTACCTACGTCACTACCTAGATGAATGACAAGGATACTCCCATCCTAAATCCTTCCCTGTCTAAGTCGTACCTTCAAAAATAACTAGAATTCTCTTATCCTTTTCCCCATCTACCTTCCTACCTCCTTCCCTACCTCTATCACTACTTAGATACTAAAAGTATCCTACCTCTTTCTGTCTTTCCCTACAATTCTCCCTACCTTTCTATCGACAAGATACAACAAGCCTCCTCACTACCTACCATCATACCTCCCTCACTACCAACAACAATCACAAAGATACAACAAGCCTCCTTCTACCTACCATCATACCTCCCTCACTACCAACAACAATCACAAAGATACAACAAGCCTCCTTCTACCTACCATCATACCTCCCTCACTACCAACAACAATCACAAAGATACAACAAGCCTCCTCACTACCTACCATCATACCTCCCTCACTACCAACAACAATCACAAAGATACAACAAGCCTCCTTCTACCTACCATCATACCTCCCTCACTACCAACAACAATCACAAAGATACAACAAGCCTCCTCACTACCTACCATCATACCTCCCTCACTACCAACAACAATACTACTTACCTACCTACCTCTCTCCTTAAACTCCCAGCTACAAGACATTGAAGAATTAGGATAATCCTGGTATGGTACCTAGGTAATAGGTATGAGTGAGAGTAAGAAGGGTTCCCTGGTGCAGCATCAATGCTAAGATAACTTTCTTGTCGTCTGCTACGTTACAAACTCCTGCCATCACAGCATCAATGCTAAGATAACTTTCTTGTCGTCTGCTACGTTACAAACTCCTACCATCACACACTCACACACACAATGCTAAGATAACTTTCTTGTCGTCTGCTACGTTACAAACTCCTGCCATCACACACTCACACACATTATAATTTATTATAACTACATTTTTAACAAACATAACTTCAGCTAAGACTTACATTAATTACCATAAAATATCATCAATTATATTTTCAATTATCCTGCGTAGTGGATAAAAAAAAACATATACAACTGTGGTAACGATGGAGAGTCGAACCTGTGAACAAAGACAAGACAGACGAGATTATTCACAAGAACCCACAATATTGCCGTTATTTTCTCTCTCCTTACCTTCCTTCCTCCCTATCTTACTCCCTATACATTCTCCCTTTATCTCTCTCTCTCTTCCTCAGTGCTTCCCTTACCTACAGTAAATAACAACAGGTATTTACATAATTAACACAAGTGAGATGGAATATTGAGGGAGTGAAGGAAGGATGGAGGGAGGGAGGGAGGGAGGGAGGGAGGGAGGGAGGGAGGGAGGGAGGGAGGGAAGGAGGGAGGGATGGAGTGAGTGAGGGAGTTTGGGAGGGAGGGATGGCGGGAGTGAGGAAGGGAGGGAGGGAGGGAGAGAGAGAGAAGTGTAAAGGGGAGGGAAGGAGGGAGGGAGGGGGGAGGGAATAAGGATGGGAGGGATGGTGGTAGGGAGGGTTTGATGGAGGGAGGGAGGGAAGGGTGCTGTATGCCCTCAACTAACAATCAACACTACATAAAATTACCACCACTACACTACACACATCTATCACCACTACACTACACACATTTATCACCACTACACTACACTCATCTATCACCACTACACTACACACATCTATCACCACTACACTACACACATCTATCACCACTACACTACACACATCTATCACCACTACACTACACTCATCTATCACCACTACACTACACACATCTATCACCACTACACTACACACATCTATCACCACTACACTACACACATCTATCACCACTACACTACACTCATCTATCACCACTACACTACACACATCTATCACCACTACACTACACACACCTATCACCACTACACTACACTCATCTATCACCACTACACTACACACATCTATCACCACTACACTACACACATCTATCACCACTACACTACACACATCTATCACCACTACACTACACACATCTATCACCACTACACTACACACATCTATCACCACTACACTACACTCATCTATCACCACTACACTACACACATCTATCACCTCTACACTACACACATCTATCACCACTACACTACACACATCTATCACCACTACACTACACAGATATATCACCACTACACACATCCATCACCAGTACACTACACACATCTATCAACACTACACATATCCATCACCACTACACTACACATCTATCACAACTACACTACACACATCTATCACCACTACACTACACACATCTATCACCACTACACTACACACATCTATCACCACTACACTACACACATCTATCACAACTACACTACACACATCTATCACCACTACACTACACATCTATCACCACTACACTACACACATCTATCACCACTACACTACAAACATCTATCACCACTACACAACACACATCTATCCCAACTACAGTACATACATCTATCACCACTACACTACACACATCTATCACAACTACACTACACACATCTATCACCACTACACAACACACATCTATCCCAACTACAGTACACACATCTATCACCACTACACTACAAACATCTATCACCACTACACTACAAACATCTATCACCACTACACTACACACATCTATCACCACTACACTACACACATCTATCACCACTACACTACACACATCTATCACCACTACACTACAAACATCTATCACCACTACACTACACACATCTATCACCACTACACTACACACATCTATCACCACTACACTACACACATCTATCACCACTACACTACACACATCTATCACCACTACACTACACACATCTATCACCACTACACTACACACATCTATCACCACTACACTACACACATCTATCACCACTACACTACACACATCTATCACCACTACACTACACACATCTATCACCACTACACTACACACATCTATCACCACTACACTACACACATCTATCACCACTACACTACACACATCTATCACCACTACACTACACACATCTATCACCACTACACTACACACATCTATCACCACTACACTACACACATCTATCACCACTACACTACACACATCTATCACCACTACACTACACACATCTATCACCACTACACTACACACATCTATCACCACTACACTACACACATCTATCACCACTACACTACACACATCTATCACCACTACACTACACACATCTATCACCACTACACTACACACTTCAATCACCACTACACTACACACATCTATCACCACTACACTACACACATCTGCCACCACTACACTACACACATCTATCACCACTACACTACACACATCAATCACCACTACACTACACATCTATAACCACTACACTACACACATCTATGACCACTACACTACACACATCTATCACCACTACACTACACACATCAATCACCACTACACTACACATCTATAACCACTACACTACACACATCTATCACCACTACACTACACACATCTATCACCACTACACTACACACATCTATCACCACTACACTACACACATCAATCACCACTACACTACACATCTATCACCACTTCACTACACACATCTATTACCACTACACTACACACATCTGCCACCACTACACTACACACATCAATGACCACTACACTACACATCTATCACCACTACACTACACATCTATCACCACTACACTACACACATCTATCACAACTACACCACAGACATCTATTACCACTACACTACACGCATCTGCCACCACTACACAACACACATCTATCACCACTTCACTACACACATCTATCACCACTACACAACACATCTTTCACCACTACACTACACGCATCTGCCACCACTACACTACACACATCTATCACCACTACACTACACGCATCTGTCACCACTACACTACACACATCTATCACCACTACACAACATATCTATCACCACTACACTACTCACATCTATCACCACTACACTACTCACATCTATCACCACTACACTACACACATCTATCACCACTACACTACACACTTCTGTCACCACTACACTACACACATCTATCACCACTACACCACACATATCTATTACCACTACACTACACGCATCTGCCACCACTACACTACATATCTATCACCACTACACTACTCACATCTGCCACCACTAGACTACACACATCAATCACCACTTCACTACACACATCTATCACCACTACACAACATATCTATCACCACTACACTACACACATGTATCACCACTACACTACACACTTCTATCACCACTACACTACACACATCTATCACCACTACACAACATATCTATCACCACTACACTACACACATCAATCACCACTACACTACACACATCTATCACCACTACACTACACACATCTATCACCACTACACTACACACATCTATTACCCCTACACTACACACATCTATTACCCCTACACTACACACATCTATCACCACTACACTACACACATCTATCACCACTACACTACACACATCTATCACCACTACACTACACACATCTATCACCACTACACTACACACATCTATCACCACTACACTACACACATCTATTACCCCTACACTACACACATCTATCACCACTACACTACACACATCTATCACCACTACACTACACACATCTATCACCACTACACTACACACATCTATCACCACTACACTACACACATCTATTACCCCTACACTACACACATCTATCAACACTACACTACACACATCTATCATCACTACACTACACACATCTATCACCACTACACTACACACATCTATCACCACTACACTACACACATCTATCACCACTACACTACACACATCTATCACCACTACACTACACACATCTATCACCACTACACTACACACATCTATCACCACTACACTACACACATCTATCACCACTACACTACACACATCTATCACCACTACACTACACACATCTATTACCCCTACACTACACACATCTATCAACACTACACTACACACATCTATCATCACTACACTACACACATCTATCACCACTACACTACACACATCTATCACCACTACACTACACACATCTATCACCACTACACTACACACATCTATTACCCCTACACTACACACATCTATCAACACTACACTACACACATCTATCACCACTACACTACACACATCTATCACCACTACACTACACACATCTATCACCACTACACTACACACATCTATTACCCCTACACTACAGACATCTATCAACACTACACTACACACATCTATCACCACTACACTACACACATCTATCACCACTACACTACACACATCTATCACCACTACACTACACACATCTATTACCCCTACACTACACACATCTATCAACACTACACTACACACATCTATCATCACTACACTACACACATCTATCACCACTACACTACACACATCTATCACCACTTCACTACACACATCTATCACCACTACACTACACACATCTATCACCACTACACTACACACATCTATTACCCCTACACTACACACATCTATCAACACTACACTACACACATCTATCATCACTACACTACACACATCTATCAACACTACACTACACACATCTATCAACACTGCACTACACATTTCAATCAGCACTACACTATACCAACACGACTACACTACACACATCTATCACCACTACACTACTCTTCACATGTCTATCACCACTATACATAACACCTCTACAGTAAACATATCTATTATCACTACACTATACTAACACTTCTACACTATACACATCTATCACCACTACACTACACTCATCTATCACCACTACACTATACTCTCGCCACTAAACTACACACATCTATCACCAATACGCTATTTTACCATCACTGCACTAAACACATCTATCTCCACTACACATAACACCACTACACTACACACATCTATCATCACTACACATAACACCACTACACTACACACATCTATCATCACTACACATAACACCACTACACTACACACATCTATCATCACTACACATAACACCACTACACTACACACATCTATCATTACTACACATAATAGCACTACACTGCACACATCTATCATTACTACACATAATAGCACTACACTGCACACATCTATCACCACTACACATAACACCTCTACAGTACACACATCTATCATTACTACACATATTAGCACTACACTGCACACATCTATCACCACTACACATAACACCTCTACAGTACACACATCTATCATTACTACACATAATAGCACTACACTGCACACATCTATCATCACTACACATAACACCACTACACTACACACATCTATCATTACTACACATAATAGCACTACACTGCACACATCTATCATCACTACACATAACACCACTACACTACACACATCTATCATTACTACACATAATAGTACTACACTAAACACATCTATCACCACTACACATAACACCACTAAACTACACACATCTGTCACCACTACAAACTATATAAACTATTATCACTTCACAAAATTATCATTTCTAGGCAAGTCAGTACTACTCACTATATATACTATCACTATGGGGCAAAACAATCACTTCTTCACATATCTACCAGCACTAAACCACTCATCATCACAAGACTCATCACAGCACTAATCATCACTACACCACAACTCACATTATAACTTTCACTATATCTACACAACACACATCATCACTACAACAGTCATATCAATATCTTTCTCACACCATTATGTCACTCACAATCACAATATCATTCACATTATCACTACACTACACTAATCATCACTTCAAACACTCACATCACTGTCCCAATCTCATCATCACTGCACCACTCACATAATCAATACAAACATTCACTTCACTGTCCCAATCTCACCGTCACTGCATCACTCACATCATCACTATTTATTCACTTCAGCATTCCCCCACTTATATCCCCTTACTTATATGATCACTATATTGCTCAACTTATCATTTCACCTCTTATATTACTCACTGCTCCAGTTGGTATCTCTGACCTAATGTAATACAATAAGTATTACCTCTGAATCATTCCTAATAATCGGCTGTGATAGCCCAGTCAGTAGAGAATCTGACTGTAAGTTTACTGACCATGGTTCGATCTCCTCTTAAACCCTTCAAGTATCTTTGTTACTGAAGGTTTAGCTTCTCTGAAGAGAAGAAAGATTAAATCCAGAATGGCCTTTAAACACTCTTTCCTGAGTGATCATGTGTTCCATCCATATTTCCCTACCATCTGAAGTTTGTTCCTCGATGACGTGAAGGAAATATTAAGACGTACCTCTCGTCCCCTAGGACGGTACACCAAGTGCGTCTTTAATGATGACATCCTGAAAGAGCTTCCTCTGGCACGAGGGCGAGGATTCTTCATGATCACAGAGTTGGACAATAGTTCTAGAGCTCACTGTGTATCAGTGTTCCGCTGCTGGGATGGTCAATACCTGCACTTTGACTCCACACCTCGACCTCCTAACCGCTTTTTCATAGAATATTTGACTCTTCACAACATCCCATGGTACCAGATGACCAATGTGACGGCCGTAACACAGAAGCCCATCTTGATGACATGTTCTTTCTATGTCTTGACCTTCCTGGACTACGCCACTACCTGTCACATCATTGGTTCTCAACAGCTCATCAGTGAGTATGTCCGCCAAATGGGTCACAACATGGACTTGTTCTGTTTTTCTTACTTCCAAATTCACTTTATTAATAAATAAGATTACTTCGTCAAAATGGCAACAGCATCTGCAGTAGATTAATTAGTTCCACTGGTCGATGATTTTTCTGTAGTAAATAAAGTATTGCCAGTTATCCAGAATGAGAATGAAAACTCCTCCAGAGCAGCCGCTGAATGAAAACGTAAAAATCTTAAGCTGCGATTACATAGATTCAATGCTTAACGACGCCAGAGTAATAAAATTAGCATCAGGGGCATTTGGTAATTGTGACCTCGTGATCAAAGAAAATTTGCCCAATGTGGTTATAAAGACGTTCAACAGAAATATTTGTTAAGTGATCTTTGGGAATAAGTTTGGTTTCAATAGTGAAGCTTAACGTTTCTTGATAGCAGAGTGTAACGTGCTGGCGTAACTTGCTGGAGTGAAAGGTGTGCAGGAACTCTTGGGTATTTGCCTAGAGAGGAATCAGATGGTATCTTATTATGCAGGACAAACCCTTATGAGCTTTCTTATAAACATAAAGCAAACATTGGTGAGGAAGCTTCTAGTGATGTTATAGGTACATAGTGTCCTGCAGAGGATTGTGGAGAAAGGTTTTGCCCATAATGATATTAAGGCTAATAATATTTGTATGTTAAAGGGGAATATAACCTTAATTGACTTTGGATTTGGTAGCAAATTTGGAGCAGTTATTAGTTATGATGACAACTTTGAGGAAACAAGACGTAAATGGTTCGCTCCAGAGATACGAGAAGGAAAACCATGCTCTGAGGCAAGTGATATTTTTAGCCTTGGAACAATGTGGAACAAATATTTCAGACGCGCAAATCTCCCAGTCGAAATACAAAACATTATATAACAATCATTAGAAGAAGATCCGATAAAAAGGCCAACAAACTAGGCAATTATTACTATTCTTCAGAATTAAATAAATCGCCTGCTGCAAATATAAAGTAATTAACACACCTTACCATAATCTTCTTGTTAACTGCTGCAGTTACCAACTGCCCGTTTACCATCGTCGCTGAAGTCAGGGAAGAAACTGCTGAAGCGGACGACGCATGAAGTTTCGTCCTCGCCACAGGATTCTGGAAGGAAACTTCTGAAAGGAGAGTCGCATGAAATCCCTACTTCCTCACCTCAGGATTCACAGTAAAGATCACTGATAATAAAGAGTGATGGAAGTACAGCTTCGTCTCCTTCCTCACTGCTGGATCCTGAGGTGAGGATGAAGAGGGAGGAAACCTCATCTTCACCTTCCTCACTGCTGGATCCTGAGGTGAGGATCAAGAGGGAGGAAACCTCATCTTCACCTTCCTCACTGCTGGATCCTGAGGTGAGGATGAAGAGGGAGGAAACCTCATCTTCACCTTCCTCACTGCTTGATCCTGAGGTGAAACCCTCAAAACGAAAGAGGGAGGAAACCTCATCTTCACCTTCCTCACTGCTTGATCCTGAGGTGAAACCCTCAAAACGAAGGAGGGAGGAAACCTCATCTTCATCTTCCTCACTGCTGGATTATGAGGTGAAACCCTCAAAACGAAAGAGGGAGGAAACCTCATCTTCATCTTCCTCACTGCTGGATCATGAGGTGAAACCCTCAAAACGAAAGAGCGAGGAAACCTCATCTTCATCTTCCTCACTGCTGGATTATGAGGTGAAACCCTCAAAACGAAAGAGGGAGGAAACCTCATCTTCATCTTCCTCACTGCTGGATCATGAGGTGAAACCCTCAAAACGAAAGAGCGAGGAAACCTCATCTTCATCTTCCTCACTGCTGGATTATGAGGTGAAACCCTCAAAACGAAAGAGAGAGGAAACCTCATTTATATCTTCTTCCTTGTTTTCGTCTTCCTGGCCTTCATCTTCCTGGCCTTCATCTTCGTCACCATCATCTTCCTCACCTTCATCTTCCTCACCTTCATCTTACTCATCGTCATCTTCCTCGTCGTCATCTTCCTCGTCGTCATCTTCCTCGTCGTCATCTTCCTCGTCGTCATCTTCCTCGTCGTCATCTTCCTCGTCGTCATCTTCCTCGTCGTCATCTTCCTCGTCGTCATCTTCCTCGTCGTCATCTTCCTCGTCGTCATCTTCCTCGTCGTCATCTTCCTCGTCGTCATCTTCCTCGTCGTCATCTTCCTCGTCGTCATCTTCCTCGTCGTCATCTTCCTCGTCGTCATCTTCCTCGTCGTCATCTTCCTCGTCGTCATCTTCCTCGTCGTCATCTTCCTCGTCGTCATCTTCCTCGTCGTCATCTTCCTCGTCGTCATCTTCCTCGTCGTCATCTTCCTCGCCGCTGGTTCCAGAGAGACCGCGGAGATGAAAGAGTAACTGACGGGAGAATGTGACAAAATAACAGCAACCTAGTGAATAAAACAGTAAAACATTCACGGAGATCTCCATACAAGAAAGTGAAGAGCTAGTGGAAGGCAGCGCAGTCACACCAAATAACTTGAGCTAGTGGAAGGCAGCGCAGTCACACCAAATAACTTGAGCTAGTGGAAGGCAGCGCAGTCACACCAAATAACTTGAGCTAGTGGAAGGCAGCGCAGTCACACCAAATAACTTGAGCTAGTGGAAGGCAGCGCAGTCACACCAAATAACTTGGAGCTAGTGGAAGGCAGCGCAGTCACACCAAATAACTTGGTGCTAGTGTGAGGCCTATGAGCTACAGATACTGTGAGGCCCCTGTGCTACAGATATTGTGAGGCCCCTGTGCTACAGGTACTGTGAGACCCCTGAGCTACAGATACTGTGAGGCCCCTGAGCTACAGATACTGTGAGGCCCCTGTGCTACAGATACTGTTAGGCCCCTGTGCTACAGGTACTGTGAGACCCCTGAGCTACAGATACTGTGAGGCCCCTGAGCTACAGATACTGTGAGGTCCCTGTGCTACAGATATTGTGAGGCCCCTGTGCTACAGGTACTGTGAGACCCATGAGCTACAGATACTGTGAGGCCCCTGAGCTACAGATACTGTGAGGCCCCTGAGCTACAGATACTGTGAGGCCCCTGTGCTACAGATACTGTTAGGCCCCTGTGCTACAGGTACTGTGAGACCCCTGAGCTACAGATACTGTGAGGCCCCTGAGCTACAGATACTGTGAGGCCCCTGAGCTACAGATACTGTGAGGCCCCTGAGCTACAGATACTGTGAGGCCCCTGAGCTACAGATACTGTGAGGCCCCTGTGCTACAGATATTGTGAGGCCCCTGTGCTACAGGTGCTGTGAGGCCCCTGAGCTACAGATACTGTGAGGCCCCTGTGCTACAGATATTGTGAGGCCCCTGTGCTACAGATATTGTGAGGCCCCTGTGCTACAGGTACTGTGAGGCCCCCTGAGCTACAGGTACTGTTAGGCCCCTAAGCTTCAGGTACTGTGAGACCCCTGAACTACAAGTATTGTGAGGCCCCTGAGTTAATAATAAAGATTTCACTTAATCTCTGGAGGCCCTCCAGCTGGTGGAGGCTCCTGGGCTGCAGCCCCTGGAGGCCCTCCAGCTGGTGGAGGCTCCTGGGCTGCAGCCCCTGAAGGCCCTCCAGCTGGTGGAGGCTCCTGGGCTGCAGCCCCTGAAGGCCCTCCAGCTGGTGGAGGCTCCTGGGCTGCAGCCCCTGAAGCCCGTGCCTTAATCCGGCCCTAATCCGACTCCGGCCTTAATCCGACTCCACTATGGGACACAGTAGTGAAAGGAGAACTTCCAAGTAAATGGAAAATTGTAGATGTGTTTCCATATATATAAAGAAAACAGAGACATCATCTTTAGCATGTATACTACGAAAATCTAGAAGATTTTATTAAAAGGATATTGAAACATTTGGACAAATACGTCTAGTTGTTGTTTGTGGCACGCAAAGATAATGTTATAATTTATTTGGCATATGTCTCACTCCCATATAGGCTGCCTCCCAATCAGCACACCGGGTGCTAAGGGTTTAACCATCAATAAGGTACCCATCATTATATCAGTACTTTGGTTCATTGACCAATCACAGCCAAGCCTGCCAGAGCTGAGGCAATGTGGTTCACTTGCTGTCAGCATTTGGCAGACTTGCCTACCTGCTGGTTGAGCACGGTACACACTGTCTGGCTTTTGCTTTGCCATCTGTCGTGTACACTTATTATTATTCAATCTTTACGTAGTGTACATATTTGTATATAATGCATTAAGGTAAAATATACATGATAGTTTATTTGCTGATTTTGTTTTGCTCCAAATCCCATTACGACCAGGTCACAGGTCGTTCGTTACGACCAGGTCACAGGTCGTTCATTACGACCAGGTCACAGGTCGTTCATTACGACCAGGTCACAGGTCGTTCATTACGACCAGGTCACAGGTCGTTCATTACGACCAGGTCACAAGTCGTTCTTTACGACCAGGTCACAGGTAGTTCATTACTACCAGGTCACAGGTCGTTCATTACGACCAGGTCACAGGTCGTTCATTACGACCAGGTCACAGGTAGTTCATTACTACCAGGTCACAGGTCGTTCATTACGACCAGGTCACAGGTCGTTCATTACGACCAGGTCACAGGTCGTTCATTACGACCAGGTCACAGGTCGTTCATTACATGTGTTCATAATATTGTTTTTGTCTATTATTATTATTATTATTATTATTATTATTATTATTATTATTATTATTATTATCACACTGGCCGATTCCCACCAAGGCAGGGTGGCCCGAAAAAGAAAAACTTTCACCATCATTCACTCCATCACTGTCTTGCCAGAAGGGTGCTTTACACTACAGTTTTTAAACTGCATCATTAACACCCTCCTTCAGAGTGCAGGCACTGTACTTCCCATCTCCAGGACTCAAGTCCGTCCTGCCGGTTTCCCTGAATCCCTTCATAAATGTTACTTTGCTCACACTCCAACAGCACGTGAAGTATTAAAAGCCATTTGTCTCCATTCACTCCTATCAAACACGCTCAAGCATGCCTGTTGGAAGTCCAAGCCCCTCGCACACAAAACCTCCTTTACCCCCTCCCTCCAACCTTTCCTAGGCCGAACCCTACCCAGCCTCCCTTCATTATTATTATTATTATTATTATTATTATTATTATTATTATTATTATTATTATTATTATTATTATGAACTAAATGTAGAGGGACATACAGTAAGTAGAGAACATTAAAGGTAGAGTTTAAAAGGAGAAATTTGAAGGGATTGAGATGTTTTCTGAATGTAGAGGAATGGAACATAGAAGTGAAAGTTATGTCAGGGATAAGATGACGTAGAAACAACAAAAACAGAGAATCTTTGTTTCAGCTTGAGATACAGGAAGACAAAGAAGAGCACTGAAAGAGAACGGAAAAAATAAAGAAAATAAAAAGCAAAAACAGAGAAGCGGGAAAAACTATGAGAGTGAGGAGCTGAGAGACATTTCTGAGTATGACATAAAAGCAAATGCCAAGTCTGACTCAAAATTACTTCATAAGCACTTAAGAACACTCTGATACATCATGTAAACAAAGGCACTGAGGCTGATGTCTCATTGTGAATGGTTTAGCTGTTTATCATAACATTAAAACTGGTTTACATGAGAAGATTTTAGGTTTTCATTAAATAATTCTCCCCGTGAAGAGAAAACTCTCTATTCCAACACTGGTAGTTAATTTACAGCACAGTAGTAGCCAAAACCTTCAGAAATATCTTCGTTCCCGGTATTATGTTCTGTTTGTCTGTCATGTTCATCCAACTGTCTGCTTAAGAAATAGATCATACTTGGTACTATGTGCTAATTACCTTGTAGTTACCAGTTAACTTATTGCTGGTTTTCCTCCCTTGTCTTCCTTGCACTTTTCTTCCCTGTGTGTGGATATGTTACTGTTGTTCCTCTACTCGTAGCTTCTCTGGTCTTTATAACCCTTGAGGCTTCATAAGCCGCACATCAGTGTAATTATTTACTATTTTTTATACCTCACTTTATCTTCTGAATTCCTCTCAAATGCTGTTGCTTGTTGACTTCCTCATTCTTTGGAAGTCTTTCGCTGTTCAGCAAAAGTATTTGGGCATAATGCTGTATGATGCATACCCTTGCATTTAAAACACTTCAGTGAACATTTACCTCCCTTGTGTACACCTAAACACTTGATGCACCTTTTCAGCTGATGAACACGTTGTTTACGTGCCTCCATTGATGTGTATTGACTACGATACTGTGTCCAGTGTGTTCCATCACAAAGTGTACATTTTGGAGCACGTTTATGTGTGACAGTCTGTTTACTGTCTGTTGTGATGAATGGTTTGAAAAACCGACAAGTTGAAGTTTGAGACACTTATGCAGCATATGGGAATCTTTATTCAGGAAACGTTTGGCCACACAGTGGCTTCATCAGTCCAATACAAAGACGAAGGCGTAAGGAGAGGAGGAGTATGAGGTAATCAGTCCCTCAGCCTGGAGTCGATGTGTTCAGTCCATCAATCTTGTAGAATGTACAGCATAGGGCCGTAGACGTGGCTTATATACTGTAGTGAGGTGAGGTGAAGCAGGCGGAGGTGGGGTCATAGTGGTACCATCCACTAGTCGAAGTAGGTCTTCGTCCAAAGGTTGAACAAGTGTTGAAGAATTCTTTGTAACAAGATCCCATGATGCTGCAGTGTCTGACAGTTGTGATGAATGGTTTGAAAAACCGACAAGTTGAAGATTGAGACACTTATGCAGCATATGGGAATCATTATTCAGGAAACGTTTCGCCACACAGTGGCTTCATCAGTCCAATACAAAGAGGAAGGCGTAAGGAGAGGAGGAGTATGAGGTAATCAGTCCCTCAGCCTGGAGTCGATGTGTTCAGTCCATCAATCTTGTAGAATGTACAGCATAGGGCCGTAGACGTGGCTTATGTACTGTGTTGCTCTCCCTTCTACATCATCAATTAGAGTCATACTTTCTAATAAAGACACTATGCTCTCTGTATCTGAATCATAATCAGACATCTCTACACGAGCAGGAAACAATATATCTTTAATTAATGCTCTGACAGTTTCTGCGGTGTAATTCCTGTTATACGTCACACCGAGATATTTGGCTACTTGCCAACACGTCTGAAGTTTTAATGTACTTAACTCAGACAAAGTCAGAGTATCAATTAACTGTTTCACTTTGACATACATCACGAAAATAATTGTACTACGAGAGAGTGATTATGGGAAACTATAATCCTAATAGGAATTTTAGTGTTGGTTGTCTTAGAGCTAGAGCTCATAAACAGTATTTCCATCTCCTTGGATCAAGAGACTCAGTCAGGTACATACATCCACCTGGTATGTTGTACAAGACTAAACTCAAAGTCTTCAGATTAGGAAAGTACTCAAAGTGTTTGACCATAGAGTTACTAGTATGTCAAGCTGGACAATTTCTTCAACACCGTGGATCAAGAGCATCCCGGACAGGCCCCCATTTGTTACAAAAAATGCAATATCTTATAACCATAGAGATCTCCAGTGAATACTAGAAAGGACTACCCTTCTAGCATCCAGCCTGTTACTGGGCTTTTGTAACAAGTAGTCAGTATCCTTGTCCAATTATCCATTAGAATTCAGCAAGATTCAATAGTGATTCAGGATTAGAACTGTTAGGCTACTAACTAAAGAAATTAAAATTTAATAAGTTTATTAACAATTAATTTGTCTAGGGGGTATATCAAAATAAATTAAATTAATCAATTAATATAATATAGGATACAAGTTCCTACACTTCTCTCGTGTACAGTAGTATTGTGCTGAAGGCACACATCACATCTTTGTGGCATTTTTGTACTGTCTGGCACATTGTTAGCATTTAATAACTTAATACAAATATATACAAGTAAGTTTGTGTGTATTCGTGTAAGTGCTCTAAGTAGTTCATTATGTCTCAAGACTCGACTAGACTTAACCAGTGACTGACTAAAAGTCCTCACATAAACTAACTTCTTGACCAACCTGGCAATCAGAACAGCTTGCTTGAACAATAAAACGATTAATAAGGTGAACAGCAATATAACAAGCAACAGTGACCCAGAATCAGGAACAAGGAGATAATATAACGACACTAAGTAGGGACCATCTGCAGATCCTCCACAAAAGTCACAAAACTCCCATACTACTGAATCTAAGTTCAGCATAAGAAAATCCCCGACTGTGACAGTGCACAGATACCAGCACAAGTTAGGTCAGAAGCTACAGCTAAGGACCTGAGTTTCTCAGAGTGTCTATGCGACACTCAACCTCAGTACAACGTCGAAAATCACCAAGTCCAGGCAATGTTCTGTGAACAGAGTTCCACAGAACCAACAACAAGAAAGCGATCTTCCAACAAGGGCCCACAAGGTAGAGCTGGTGTAGGGACCTCTTGCTAGAAGCACGTCCAACCGACAAGAGAGTGAGCATCCCAGACAGACTACTCCAGGCAAGGTGTGATCACCCCTACCCTGATCACGTGATTGCTACGTGGACTGTTGCTGCCCAGCAACACAGAGAAGCCGGCAGCATAACGAGCAATGAGCGATAATTACAGTAATTAGACAGTCAAGACTTGAACTACGAGCACTGAATAATATATATAAATGTTACATCCTACCTAACAACATAACTAAGTAAAATAATAATATAAATCAATATACTTACGATTTAGCTATATCGCAAAAATAAGCAATATAAAATTATAAGAAGAGGTAATATACATTATATACATTGTGACCCATTCAGGGGTCTCAATAGTGTGTAAGACAGCACAGGGTGTGTAAGACAGTACAGGGTGTGTAAGAAAGTACAGGGTGTGTAAGACAGCACAAAGTGTGTAAGACAGCACAGGGTGTGTAAGACAGCACAGGGTGTGTAAGACAGCACAGGGTGTGTAAGACAGCACAGGGTGTGTAAGAGAGCACTGTGTGTGTAAGACAGCACAGGGTGTGTAATAGAGCACAGGGTGTGTAAGACAGCACAGGGTGTGTAAGAAAGTACAGGGTGTGTAAGACAGCACAAGGTGTGTAAGACAGCACAGGGTGTGTAAGACAGCACAGGGTGTGTAAGACAGCACAGGGTGTATGAGACAGCACTGGGTGTGTAAGAGAGCACTGTGTGTGTAAGACAGCACAGGGTGTGTAAGACAGCACAGGGTGTATGAGACAGCACAGGGTGTGTAAGACAGCACAGAGTGTGTAAGACAGCACAGGGTGTGTAAGACAGCACAGGGTGTGTAAGACAGCACAGGGTGTGTAAGACAGCACAGGGTGTGTAAGACAGCACAGGGTGTGTAAGACATTACAGGGTGTGTAAGACAGCACAGGGTGTGTAAGACAGTACAGGGTGTGTAAGACAGTACAGGGTGTGTAAGACAGTACAGGGTGTGTAAGACAGTACAGGGTGTGTAAGACAGTACAGGGTGTGTAAGACAGCACAGGGTGTATGAGACAGCACTGGGTGTGTAAGAGAGCACTGTGTGTGTAAGACAGCACAGGGTGTGTAAGACAGCACAGGGTGTGTAAGACAGCACAGGGTGTGTAAGACAGTACAGGGTGTGTAAGACAGTACAGGGTGTGTAAGACAGTACAGGGTGTGTAAGACAGCACAGGGTGTGTAAGACAGCACAGGGTGTGTAAGACAGCACAGGGTGTGTAAGACAGCACAGGGTGTATGAGACAGCACTGGGTGTGTAAGAGAGCACTGTGTGTGTAAGACAGCACAGGGTGTGTAAGACAGCACAGGGTGTATGAGACAGCACAGGGTGTGTAAGACAGCACAGAGTGTGTAAGACAGCACAGGGTGTGTAAGACAGCACAGGGTGTGTAAGACAGCACAGGGTGTGTAAGACAGCACAGGGTGTGTAAGACAGTACAGGGTGTGTAAGACAGTACAGGGTGTGTAAGACAGTACAGGGTGTGTAAGACAGCACAGGGTGTGTAAGACAGCACAGGGTGTGTAAGACAGCACAGGGTGTGTAAGACAGCACAGGGTGTATGAGACAGCACTGGGTGTGTAAGAGAGCACTGTGTGTGTAAGACAGCACAGGGTGTGTAAGACAGCACAGGGTGTATGAGACAGCACAGGGTGTGTAAGACAGCACAGAGTGTGTAAGACAGCACAGGGTGTGTAAGACAGCACAGGGTGTGTAAGACAGCACAGGGTGTGTAAGACAGCACAGGGTGTGTAAGACAGCACAGGGTGTGTAAGACAGCACAGGGTGTGTAAGACAGCACAGGGTGTATGAGACAGCACTGGGTGTGTAAGAGAGCACTGTGTGTGTAAGACAGCACAGGGTGTGTAAGACAGCACAGGGTGTGTAAGACAGCACAGGGTGTATGAGACAGCACTGGGTGTGTAAGAGAGCACTGTGTGTGTAAGACAGCACAGGGTGTGCAAGACAGCACAGGGTGTGTAAGACAGCACAGGGTGTGTAAGACAACACAGGGAGTGTAAGACAGCACAGGGTGTGTAAAACAGCACAGGGTGTGTAAGACAGCACAGGTGTGTAAAAGAGCACTGGGTGTGTAAGACAGCACAGGGTGTGGAAGACAGCACAGGTGTGCAAGAGAGCACTGGGTGTGTAAGAGAGCACTGGGTGTGTAAGACAGCACAGGGTGCGTAAGACAGCACAGAGTGTGTAAGACAGCACAGGGTGCATAAGACAGCACTGGGTGTGTAAGACAGCACTGGGTGTGTAAGACAGCACAGGGTGTGTAAGACAGCACTGGGTGTGTAAGACAGCACAGGGTGTGTAAGACAGCACAGGGTGTGTAAGACAGCACAGGGAGTGTAAAACAGCACCGGGTGTGTAAGACAGCACTGGGTGTGTAAGACAGCATTGGGAGTGTAAGACAGCACTGGGAGTGTAAGACAGCACTGGGAGTGTAAGACTGCACTGGGAGTGTAAGACAGCACAGGGTGTGTAAGACAGCACTGGGAGTGTAAGACATCACAGTGTGTGTAAGACAGCACAGGTAGTGTAAGACAGCACAGGGTGTGTGAGACAACACGGTGAGTGTACGACAGCACAGGGAGTGTTAGACAGCACTAGGTGTGTAAGACAGCACTGGGAGTGTAAGAATGCACAGGGAGTGTAAGACAGCACAGGGAATGTAAGACAGCACAGGGTGTGTAAGACAGCATTGAGAGTGTAAGACAACTCTGGGAGTGTAAGACAGCACAGAGAGTGTAAGACAGCACAGGGAGTGTAAGACAGCACAGGGAATGTAAGACAGCACAGGGAGTGTAAGACAGCAGAGGGTGTGTAAGACAGCACAGGGAGTGTAAGACAGCACAGGAAGTGTAAGACAGCACAGGGAATGTAAGACAGCACAGGGTGTGTAAGACAGCATTGAGAGTGTAAGACAACTCTGGGAGTGTAAGACAGCACAGAGAGTGTAAGACAGCACAGGGAGTGTAAGACAGCACAGGGAATGTAAGACAGCACAGGGAGTGTAAGACAGCACAGGGAGTGTAAGACAGCACAGGGAGTGTAAGACAGCACAGGGAATGTAAGACAGCACAGGGTGAGTAAGCCAGCTCTGGGAGTGTAAGACAGCACAGGGAGTGTAAGACAGCACAGGGAGTGTAAGACAGCACAGGGAGTGTGAGACAGCACAGGGAGTGTAAGACAGCACAGGGTGTGTAACACAGCACACGGAGTGTAAGACAGCACAGGGTGTGTAAACAGCACTGGGAGTGTAAGACAGCTCTGGGAGTGTAAGACAGCACAGGGAGTGTAAGACAGCACAGGGAGTGTAAGACAGCACAGGGAGTGTAAGACAGCACCGGGTGTGTAAGACAGCACTGGGTGTGTAACACAGCATTGGGAGTGTAAGACAGCACTGGGAGTGTAAGACAGCACTGGGAGTGTAAAACAGCACCGGGTGTGTAAGACAGCACTGGGTGTGTAAGACAGCATTGGGAGTGTAAGACAGCACTGGGAGTGTAAGACAGCAATGGGAGTGTAAGACTGCACTGGGAGTGTAAGACAGCACAGGGTGTGTAAGACAGCACTGGGAGTGTAAGACAGCACAGGGTGTGTAAGACAGCACTGGGAGTGTAAGACATCACAGTGTGTGTAAGACAGCACAGGTAGTGTAAGACAGCACAGGGTGTGTGAGACAACACGGTGAGTGTACGACAGCACAGGGAGTGTAAGACAGCACAGGGTGTGTAAACAGCACTGGGAGTGTAAGACAGCACTGAGTGTGTAAGACAGCACAGGGAGTGTAAGACAGCAGAGGGAGTGTAAGACAGCACAGGGAGTGTAAGACAGCACAGGGAGTGTTAGACAGCACTAGGTGTGTAAGACAGCACTAGGAGTGTAAGAATGCACAGGGAGTGTAAGACAGCATAGGGAGTGCAAGACAGCACAGGGTGTGAAAGACAGCACAGGGAATGTAGGACAGCACTGGGTGTGTAAGTCAGCACAGGGAGTGTAAGGCAGCACAGGGTGTGTAAGACAGCACAGAGTGTGTAAGACAGCACAAGGAGTGTAAGACAGCACAGGGAGTGTAAGACAGCACAGGGAGTGTGAGACAGCACAGGGAGTGTAAGACAGCACAGGGTGTGTAACACAGCACACGGAGTGTAAGACAGCACAGGGTGTGTAAACAGCACTGGGAGTGTAAGACAGCTCTGGGAGTGTAAGACAGCACAGGGAGTGTAAGACAGCACAGGGAGTGTAAGACAGCACAGGGAGTGTAAGACAGCACAGGGAATGTAAGACAGCACAGGGAGTGTAAGACAGCACAGGGAGTGTAAGACATCACAGGGAGTGTAAGACAGCACTGGGAGTGTAAGACAGCACAGGGAATGTAAGACAGCACAGGGAGTGTAAGACAGCACAGGGAATGTAAGACAGCACAGGGAGTGTAAGACAGCACAGGGAGTGTAAGACAGCACAGGAAGTGTAAGACAGCACAGGGAATGTAAGACAGCACAGGGTGTGTAAGACAGCATTGAGAGTGTAAGACAACTCTGGGAGTGTAAGACAGCACAGAGAGTGTAAGACAGCACAGGGAGTGTAAGACAGCACAGGGAATGTAAGACAGCACAGGGAGTGTAAGACAGCACAGGGAGTGTAAGACAGCACAGGGAGTGTAAGAGAGCACAGGGAATGTAAGACAGCACAGGGTGAGTAAGCCAGCTCTGGGAGTGTAAGACAGCACAGGGAGTGTAAGACAGCACAGGGAGTGTAAGACAGCACAGGGAGTGTGAGACAGCACAGGGAGTGTAAGACAGCACAGGGTGTGTAACACAGCACAAGGAGTGTAAGACAGCACTGGGTGTGTAAACAGCACTGGGAGTGTAAGACAGCTCTGGGAGTGTAAGACAGCACAGGGAGTATAAGACAGCACAGGGAGTGTAAGACAGCACAGGGAGTGTAAGACAGCACAGGGAATGTAAGACAGTACAGGGAGTGTAAGACAGCACAGGGAGTGTAAGACAGCACAGGGAATGTAAGACAGCACTGGGAGTGTAAGACAGCACAGGGAGTGTAAGACAGCACAGGGAGTTTAAGACAGCAGAGGGTGTGTAAGACAGCACAGGGAGTGTAAGACAGCACAGGGAGTGTAAGACAGCACAAGGAGTGTAAGACAGCACAGGGTGTGTAAGACAGCATTGGGAGTGTAAGACAGCTCTGGGAGTGTAAGACAGCACAGAGAGTGTAAGACAGCACAGAGAGTGTAAACAGCACTGGGAGTGTAAGACAGCTCTGGGAGTGTAAGACAGCACAGGGAGTGAAAGACAGCACAGGGAGTGTAAGACAGCACAAGGAGTGTAAGACAGCACAGGGAATGTAAGACAGCACAGGGAGTGTAAGACAGCACAGGGAGTGTAAGACAGCACAGGGAGTGTAAGACAGCACAGGGAGTGTAAGACAGCACAGAGAGTGTGAGACAGCACAGGGAGTGTAAGACAGCACAGGGTGTGTAACACAGCACACGGAGTGTAAGACAGCACAGGGTGTGTAAACAGCACTGGGAGTGTAAGACAGCTCTGGGAGTGTAAGACAGCACAGGGAGTGTAAGACATCACAGGGAGTGTAAGACAGCACAGGGAGTGTAAGACAGCACAGGGAATGTAAGACAGCACAGGGAGTGTAAGACAGCACAGGGAGTGTAAGACAGCAGAGGGAGTGTAAGACAGCACAGGGAGTGTAAGACAGCACAGGGAGTGTTAGACAGCACTAGGTGTGTAAGACAGCACTGGGAGTGTAAGAATGCACAGGGAGTGTAAGACAGCATAGGGAGTGCAAGACAGCACAGGGTGTGAAAGACAGCACAGGGAATGTAGGACAGCACTGGGTGTGTAAGTCAGCACAGGGAGTGTAAGGCAGCACAGGGTGTGTAAGACAGCACAGAGTGTGTAAGACAGCACAAGGAGTGTAAGACAGCACAGGGAGTGTAAGACAGCACAGCGAGTGTGAGACAGCACAGGGAGTGTAAGACAGCACAGGGTGTGTAACACAGCACACGGAGTGTAAGACAGCACAGGGTGTGTAAACAGCACTGGGAGTGTAAGACAGCTCTGGGAGTGTAAGACAGCACAGGGAGTGTAAGACAGCACAGGGAGTGTAAGACAGCACAGGGAGTGTAAGACAGCACAGGGAATGTAAGACAGCACAGGGAGTGTAAGACAGCACAGGGAGTGTAAGACAGCACAGGGAGTGTAAGACAGCACTGGGAGTGTAAGACAGCACAGGGAATGTAAGACAGCACAGGGAGTGTAAGACAGCAGAGGGTGTGTAAGACAGCACAGGGAGTGTAAGACAGCACAGGAAGTGTAAGACAGCACAGGGAATGTAAGACAGCACAGGGTGTGTAAGACAGCATTGAGAGTGTAAGACAACTCTGGGAGTGTAAGACAGCACAGAGAGTGTAAGACAGCACAGGGAGTGTAAGACAGCACAGGGAATGTAAGACAGCACAGGGAGTGTAAGACAGCACAGGGAGTGTAAGACAGCACAGGGAGTGTAAGAGAGCACAGGGAATGTAAGACAGCACAGGGTGAGTAAGCCAGCTCTGGGAGTGTAAGACAGCACAGGGAGTGTAAGACAGCACAGGGAGTGTAAGACAGCACAGGGAGTGTGAGACAGCACAGGGAGTGTAAGACAGCACAGGGTGTGTAACACAGCACACGGAGTGTAAGACAGCACTGGGTGTGTAAACAGCACTGGGAGTGTAAGACAGCTCTGGGAGTGTAAGACAGCACAGGGAGTATAAGACAGCACAGGGAGTGTAAGACAGCACAGGGAGTGTAAGACAGCACAGGGAATGTAAGACAGTACAGGGAGTGTAAGACAGCACAGGGAGTGTAAGACAGCACAGGGAATGTAAGACAGCACTGGGAGTGTAAGACAGCACAGGGAGTGTAAGAAAGCACAGGGAGTTTAAGACAGCAGAGGGTGTGTAAGACAGCACAGGGAGTCTAAGACAGCACAGGGAGTGTAAGACAGCACAAGGAGTGTAAGACAGCACAGGGTGTGTAAGACAGCATTGGGAGTGTAAGACAGCTCTGGGAGTGTAAGACAGCACAGAGAGTGTAAGACAGCACAGAGAGTGTAAACAGCACTTGGAGTGTAAGACAGCTCTGGGAGTGTAAGACAGCACAGGGAGTGTAAGACAGCACAGGGAGTGTAACACAGCACAGGGAGTGTAAGACAGCACAGCGAATGTAAGACAGCACAGGGAGTGTAAGACAGCACAGGGAGTGTAAGACAGCACAGGGAGTGTAAGACAGCACAGGGAGTGTAAGACAGCACAGAGAGTGTGAGACAGCACAGGGAGTGTAAGACAGCACAGGGTGTGTAACACAGCACACGGAGTGTAAGACAGCACAGGGTGTGTAAACAGCACTGGGAGTGTAAGACAGCTCTGGGAGTGTAAGACAGCACAGGGAGTGTAAGACATCACAGGGAGTGTAAGACAGCACAGGGAGTGTAAGACAGCACAGGGAATGTAAGACAGCACAGGGAGTGTAAGACAGCACAGGGAGTGTAAGACAGCACAGGGAGTGTAAGACAGCACAGGGAGTGTGAGACAGCACAGGGAGTGTAAGACAGCACAGGGTGTGTAACACAGCACACGGAGTGTAAGACAGCACTGGGTGTGTAAACAGCACTGGGAGTGTAAGACAGCTCTGGGAGTGTAAGACAGCACAGGGAGTGTAAGACAGCACAGAGAGTGTAAGACAGCACAGGGAGTGTAAGACAGCACAGGGAATGTAAGACAGCACAGGGAGTGTAAGACAGCACAGGGAGTGTAAGACAGCACAGGGAGTGTAAGACAGCACTGGGAGTGTAAGACAGCACAGGGAGTGTAAGACAGCACAGGGAGTTTAAGACAGCAGAGGGTGTGTAAGACAGCACAGGGAGTGTAAGACAGCACAGGGAGTGTAAGACAGCACAAGGAGTGTAAGACAGCACAGGGTGTGTAAGACAGCATTGGGAGTGTAAGACTGCTCTGGGAGTGTAAGACAGCACAGAGAGTGTAAGACAGCACAGAGAGTGTAAACAGCACTGGGAGTGTAAGACAGCTCTGGGAGTGTAAGACAGCACAGGGAGTGTAAGACAGCACAGGGAGTGTAAGACAGCACAGGGAGTGTAAGACAGCACAGGGAATGTAAGACAGCACAGGGAGTGTAAGACAGCACAGGGAGTGTAAGACAGCACAGGGAGTGTGAGACAGCACAGGGAGTGTAAGACAGCACAGGGTGTGTAACACAGCACACGGAGTGTAAGACAGCACAGGGTGTGTAAACAGCACTGGGAGTGTAAGACAGCTCTGGGAGTGTAAGACAGCACAGGGAGTGTAAGACATCACAGGGAGTGTAAGACAGCACAGGGAGTGTAAGACAGCACAGGGAGTGTAAGACAGCACAGGGAGTGTAAGACAGCACAGGGAGTGTAAGACAGCACAGGGAGTGTAAGACAGCACTGGGAGTGTAAGACAGCACAGGGTGTGTAAGACAGCATTGGGAGTGTAAGACAGCTCTGGGAGTGTAAGACAGCAGAGAGAGTGTAAGACAGCACAGGGAGTGTAAACAGCACTGGGAGTGTAGGACAGCTCTGGGAATGTAAGACAGCACAGGGAGTGTAAGACAGCACAGGGAGTGTAAGACAGCACAGGGAGTGTAAGACAGCACAGGGAATGTAAGACAGAACAGGGAGTGTAAGACAGCACAGGGAGTGTAAGACAGCACAGGGAGTGTAAGACAGCACTGGGAGTGTAAGACAGCACAGGGAGTGTAAGACAGCACAGGGAGTGTAAGACAGCAGAGGGTGTGTAAGACAGCACAGGGAGTGTAAGACAGCACAGGGAGTGTAAGACAGCACAGGGAATGTAAGACAGCACAGGGTGTGTAAGACAGCATTGGGAGTGTAAGACAGCTCTGGGAGTGTAAGACAACACAGAGGGTGTAAGACAGCACAGGGAGTGTAAGACAGCACAGGGAGTGTAAGACAGCACAGGGAATGTAAGACAGCACAGGGAGTGTAAGACGGCACAGGGAGTGTAAGACAGCACAGGGAGTGTAAGACAGCACAGGGAGTGTAAGACAGCACAGGGAATGTAAGACAGCACAGGGAGTGTAAGACAGCACAGGGAGTGTAAGACAGCACAGGGAGTGTAAGACAGCAGAGGGAATATAAGACAGCACAGGGTGTGTACGCCAGCTCTGGGAGTGTAGGACAGCACAGGGAGTGTAAGACAGCACAGGGAGTGTAAGACAGCACAGGGTGTGTAAACAGCACTGGGAGTGTAAGACAGCTCTGGGAGTGTAAGACAGCACAGGGAGTGTAAGACAGCACAGGGAGTGTAAGACAGCACAGGGAGTGTAAGACAGCACAGGGAATGTAAGACAGCACAGGGCGTGTAAGACAGCACAGGGAGTTTAAGACAGCACAGGGAGTGTAAGACAGCACTGGGAGTGTAAGACAGCACAGGGAGTGTAAGACAGCAGAGGGTGTGTAAGACAGCACAGGGAGTGTAAGACAGCACAGGGAGTGTAAGACAGCACAGGGAATGTAAGACAGCACAGTGTGTGTAAGACAGCATTGGGAGTGTAAAACAGCTCTGGGAGTGTAAGACAGCACAGAGAGTGTAAGACAGCACAGGGAGTGTAAGACAGCACAGGGAGTGTAAGACAGCACAGGGAATGTAAGACAGCACATGGAGAGTAGGACAGCACAGGGAGTGTAAGACAGCACAGGGAGTGTAAGACAGCACAGGGAATGTAAGTAAGCACAGGGTGTGTATGCCAGCTCTGGGAGTGTAAGACAGCACAGGGAGTGTAAGACAACATAGGGAGTGTAAGACAGCACAGGGAGTGTAAGACAGCACAGGGAGTGTAAGACAGCACAGGGAGTGTAAGACAGCACAGGGAATGTAAGACAGCACAGGGTGTGTAAGACAGCAAAGGGAGTGTAAGACAGCACAGGGAGTGTAAGACAGCACAGGGAGTGTAAGACAGCACAGGGAGTGTAAGACAGCACAGGGTGTGTAAGACAGCACAGTGACTGTAAGACAGCACAGGGAGTGTAAGACAGCACAGGGAATGTAAGACAGCACAGGGTGTGTAAGACAGCATTGGGAGTGTAAGACAGCTCTGGGAGTGTAAGACAGCACAGAGAGTGTAAGACAGCACAGGGAATGTAAGACAGCACAGGGTGTGTAAGACAGCATTGGGAGTGTAAGACAGCTCTGGGAGTGTAAGACAGCACAGGGTGTGTAAGACAGCACAGGGAGTGTAAGACAGCACAGGGAGTGTAAGACAGCCCAGGGAATGTAAGACAGCACAGGGTGTGTAAGACAGCTCTGGGAGTGTAAGACAGCACAGGGAGTGTAAGACAGCACAGGGAATGTAAGACAGCACAGGGAGAGTAAGACAGCACAGGGAATGTAAGACAGCACAGGGAGTGTAAGACAGCACAGGGAGTGTAAGACAGCACAAGGAGTGTAAGACAGCACAGGGTGTGTAAGACAGCAAAGGGAGTGTAAGACAGCACAGGGTGTGTAAGACAGCACATGGAATGTAAGACAGCACAGGGAGTGTAAGACAGCACAAGGAGTGTAAGACAGCACAGGGAGTGCAAGACAGCACAGGGAGTGTAAGACAGCACAGGGAATGTAAGACAGCACAGGGTGTGTAAGACAGCAAAGGGAGTGTAAGACAGCACAGGGTGTGTAAGACAGCACAGGGAGTATAAGACAGCACAGGGAGTGTAAGACAGCACAGGGTGTATAAGACAGCACAGGGAGTGTAAGACAGCACAGGGAGTGTAAGACAGCACAGGGAGTGTAAGACAGCACAGGGAGTGTAAGACAGCACAGGGAGTGTAAGACAGCACAGGGAATGTAAGACAGCACAGGGAGTGTAAGACAGCACAGGGAGTGTAAGACAGCACAGGGAGTGTAAGACAGCACAGGGTGTATAAGACAGCACAGGGAGTATAAGACAGCACAGGGAGTGTAAGACAGCACAGGGAGTGTAAGACAGCAAATTTAGTGTAAGACAGCAAAGGGAATATAAAACAGCACAGGGAGTGTAAGACAGCAAAGAGGGTGTAAGACAGCACAGGGAGTGTAAGACAGCACAGGGAGTGTAAGACAGCACAGGGAGTGTAAGACAGCACAGGGAGTGTAAGACAGCACAGGGAGTGTAAGACAGCACAGGGAGTGTAAGACAGCACAGGGAGTGTAAAACAGCACAGGGAATGTAAGACAGCACAGGGAGTGTAAGGCAGCACAGGGTTTATAAGACAGCACAGGAGTGTAAGACAGCACAGGGAGTGTAAGACAGCACAGGGAGTGTAAGACAGCACAGGGAGTGTAAGACAGCACAGGGAGTGTAAGACAGCACAGGGAGTGTAAGACAGCACAGGGTGTATAAGACAGCACACGGAGTGTAAGACAGCACAGGGAGTTTAAGACAGCACCGGGTGTATAAGACAGCACAGGGAGTGTAAGACAGCACAGAGAGTGTAAGACAGCACAGGGAGTGTAAGACAGCACAGGGAGTGTAAGACAGCACAATGAGTGTAAGATAGCACAGGGTGTGTAAGACAGCACAGGTTGTGTAAGACAGCACAGGGTGTGTAAGACAGCACAGGGTGTGTAAGACAGCACCGGGTGTGTAAGACAGCACTGGGTGTGTAAGACAGCACAGGGTGTGTAAGACAGCACAGGTTGTGTAAGACAGCACAGGGTGTGTAAGACAGCACAGGGAGTGTAAGACAGCACTAGGTGTGTAAGACAGCACAGGGTGTGTAAGACAGCACAGGGTGTGTAAGACAGCACAGGGTGTGTAAGACAGCACAGGGTGTGTAAGACAGCACAGGGTGTGTAAGATAGCACAGGGTGTGTAAGACAGCACAGGGTGTGTAAGACAGCACAGGGTGTGTAAGACAGCACAGGGTGCGTAAGACAGCAGAGGGTGCGTAAGACAGCACAGGGTGTGTAAGACAGCACATGGTGCGTAAGACAGCACAGGGTGCGTAAGACAGCACAGGGTGTGTAAGACAGCACAGGGTGTGTAAGACAGCACAGGGTGTGTAAGACAGCACAGGGTGTGTAAGACAGCACAGGGTGTGTAAGACAGCACAGGGTGTGTAAGACAGCACAGGGTGTGTAAGACAGCACAGGGTGCGTAAGACAGCATTGGGTGTGTAACACAGCGCAGGGTGTGCAAGACAGCAATAGGTGTGTAAGACAGCACAGGGTGTGTAAGACAGCACAGGTGTGTAAGAGAGCACTGGGTGTGTAAGACAGCACAGGGTGTGTAAGACAGCACAGGTGTGTAAGAGAGCACAGGGTGCATAAGACAGCTCTGGGTGTGTAAGACAGCACTGGGTGTGTAAGACAGCACAGGGTGTGTAAGACAGCACTGGGTGTGTAAGACAGCACAGGGTGTGTAAGACAGCACAGGGTGTGTAAGACAGCACAGGGAGTGTAAAACAGCACCGGGTGTGTAAGACAGCACTGGGTGTGTAAGACAGCATTGGGAGTGTAAGACAGCACTGGGAGTGTAAGACAGCACTGGGAGTGTAAGACTGCACTGGGAGTGTAAGACAGCACAGGGTGTGTAAGACAGCACTGGGAGTGTAAGACAGCACAGTTTCTGTAAGACAGCACAGGTAGTGTAAGACAGCACAGGGTGTGTGAGACAACACGGTGAGTGTACGACAGCACAGGGAGTGTAAGACAGCACAGGGTGTGTAAACAGCACTGGGAGTGTAAGACAGCACTGAGTGTGTAAGACAGCACAGGGAGTGTAAGACAGCAGAGGGTGTGTAAGACAGCACAGGGAGTGTAAGACAGCACAGGGAGTGTTAGACAGCACTAGGTGTGTAAGACAGCACTCTGAGTGTAAGAATGCACAGGGAGTGTAAGACAGCACAGGGAGTGCAAGACAGCACAGGGTGTGAAAGACAGCACAGGGAATGTAGGACAGCGCTGGGTGTGTAAGTCAGCACAGGGAGTGTAAGGCAGCACAGGGTGTGTAAGACAGCACAGAGTGTGTAAGACAGCACAAAGAGTGTAAGACAGCACAGGGAGTGTAAGACAGCACAGGGAGTGTGAGACAGCACAGGGAGTGTAAGACAGCACAGGGTGTGTAACACAGCACACGGAGTGTAAGACAGCACAGGGTGTGTAAACAGCACTGGGAGTGTAAGACAGCTCTGGGAGTGTAAGACAGCACAGGGAGTGTAAGACAGCACAGGGAGTGTAAGACAGCACAGGGAGTGTAAGACAGCACAGGGAATGTAAGACAGCACAGGGAGTGTAAGACAGCACAGGGAGTGTAAGACAGCACAGGGAGTGTAAGACAGCACTGGGAGTGTAAGACAGCACAGGGAATGTAAGACAGCACAGGGAGTGTAAGACAGCACAGGGTGTGTAAGACAGCATTGGGAGTGTAAGACAGCTCTGGGAGTGTAAGACAGCACAGAGAGTGTAAGACAGCACAGAGAGTGTAAACAGCACTGGGAGTGTAAGACAACTCTGGGAGTGTAAGACAGCACAGGGAGTGTAAGACAGCACAGGGAGTATAAGACAGCACAGGGAGTGTAAGACAGCACAGGGAATGTAAGACAGCAGAGGGAGTGTAAGACGTCACAGGGAGTGTAAGACAGCACAGGGAGTGTAAGACAGCACAGGGAGTGTAAGACAGCACAGAGAGTGTGAGACAGCACAGGGAGTGTAAGACAGCACAGGGTGTGTATCACAGCACACGGAGTGTAAGACAGCACAGGGTGTGTAAACAGCACTGGGAGTGTAAGACAGCTCTGGGAGTGTAAGACAGCACAGGGAGTGTAAAACATCACAGGGAGTGTAAGACAGCACAGGGAGTGTAAGACAGCACAGGGAATGTAAGACAGCACAGGGAGTGTAAGACAGCACAGGGAGTGTAAGACAGCACAGGGAGTGTAAGACAGCACTGGGAGTGTAAGACAGCACAGGGAGTGTAAGACAGCACAGAGAGTGTAAGACAGCAGAGGGTGTGTAAGACAGCACAGGGAGTGTAAGACAGCACAGGGAGTGTAAGACAGCACAGGGAATGTAAGACAGCACAGGGTGTGTAAGACAGCATTGGGAGTGTAAGACAGTTCTGGGAGTGTAAGACAGCACAGAGAGTGTAAAACAGCACAGGGAGTGTAAACAGCACTGGGAGTGTAAGACAGCACAGGGAGTGTAAGACAGCACAGGGAGTGTAAGACAGCAGAGAGTGTGTAAGACAGCACAGGGAGTGTAAGAAAGCACAGGGAGTGTAAGACAGCAGAGGGTGTGTAAGACAGCACAGGGAGTGTAAGAAAGCACAGGGAGTGCAAGACAGCACAGGGAATGTAAGACAGCACAGGGTGTGTAAGACAGCATTGGGAGTGTAAGACAGCTCTGGGAATGTAAGACAGCACAGAGAGTGAAAGACAGCACAGGGAGTGTAAGACAGCACAGGGAGTGTAATACAGCACAGGGAATGTAAGACAGCACAGGGAGTGTAAGACGGCACAGGGATTGTAAGACAGCACAGGGAGTGTAAGACAGCACAGGGAGTGTAAGACAGCACAGGGAATGTAAGACAGCACAGGGAGTGTAAGACAGCACAGGGAGTGTAAGACAGCACAGGGAGTGTAAGACAGCACAGGGAATATAAGACAGCACAGGGTGTGTAAGCCAGCTCTGGGAGTGTAAGACAGCACAGGGAGTGTAAGACAGCACAAGGAGTGTAAGACAGCACAGGGAGTGTGAGACAGCACAGGGAGTGTAAGACAGCACAGGGTGTGTAACACAGCACACGGAGTGTAAGACAGCACAGGGTGTGTAAACAGCACTGGGAGTGTAAGACAGCTCTGGGAGTGTAAGACAGCACAGGGAGTGTAAGACAGCACAGGGAGTGTAAGACAGCACAGGGAGTGTAAGACAGCACAGGGAATGTAAGACAGCACAGGGAGTGTAAGACAGCACAGGGAGTGTAAGACAGCACAGGGAGTGTAAGAGAGCACTGGGAGTGTAAGACAGCACAGGTAGTGTAAGACAGCACAGGGAGTGTAAGACAGCAGAGGGTGTGTAAGACAGCACAGGGAGTGTAAGACAGCACAGGGAGTGTAAGACAGCACAGGGAGTGTAAGACAGCACAGGGTGTGTAAGACAGCATTGGGAGTGTAAGACAGCTCTGGGAGTGTAAGACAGCACAGAGAGTGTAAGACAGCACAGGGAGTGTAAGACAGCACAGGGAGTGTAAGACAGCACAGGGAATGTAAGACAGCACAGGGAGTGTAAGACAGTACCGGGAGTGTAAGACAGCACAGGGAGTGTAAGACAGCACAGGGAATGTAAGACAGCACAGGGAGTGTAAGACAGCACAGGGAATGTAAGACAGCACAGGGTGTGCATGCCAGCTCTGTGAGTGTAAGACAGCACAGGGAGTGTAAGACAACATAGGGAGTGTAAGACAGCACAGGGAGTGTAAGACAGCACAGGAAGTGTAAGACAGCACAGGGAGTGTAAGACAGCACAGGGAATGTAAGACAGCACAGGGTGTGTAAGACAGCAAAGGGAGTGTAAGACAGCACAGGGAGTGTAAGACAGCACAGGGAGTGTAAGACAGCACAGGGAGTGTAAGACAGCACAGGGTGTGTAAGACAGCACAGGGAGTGTAATACAGCACAGGGAGTGTAAGACAGCACAGGGAATGTAAGACAGCACAGGGTGTGTAAGACAGCATTGGGAGTGTAAGACAGCTCTGGGAGTGTAAGACAGCACAGAGAGTGTAAGACAGCACAGGGAGTGTAAGACAGCACAGGGAGTGTAAGACAGCCCAGGGAATGTAAGACAGCACAGGGTGCGTAAGACAGCACAGTGAGTGTAAGACAGCTCTGGGAATGTAAGACAGCACAGGGAGTGTAAGACAGCACAGGGAGTATAAGACAGCACAGGGAGAGTAAGACAGCACAGGGAATTTAAGACAGCACAGGGAGTGTAAGACAGCACAGGGAGTGTAAGACAGCACAGGGAATGTAAGACAGCACAGGGTGTGTAAGACAGCAAAGGGAGTGTAAGACAGCACAGGGTGTGTAAGACAGCACAGGGAGTGTAAGACAGCACAGGGAGTGTAAGACAGCACAAGGAGTGTAAGACAGCACAGGGAGTGCAAGACAGCACAGGGAGTGTAAGACAGCACAGGGAGTGTAAGACAGCACAGGGAGTGTAAGACAGCCCAGGGAATGTAAGACAGCACAGGGTGTGTAAGACAGCTCTGGGAGTGTAAGACAGCACAGGGAGTGTAAGACAGCACAGGGAATGTAAGACAGCACATGGAGAGTAAGACAGCACAGGGAATGTAAGACAGCACAGGGAGTGTAAGACAGCACAGGGAGTGTAAGACAGCACAAGGAGTGTAAGACAGCACAGGGTGTGTAAGACAGCAAAGGGAGTGTAAGACAGCACAGGGTGTAAGACAGCACAGGGAGTGTAAGACAGCACAGGGAGTGTAAGACAGCACAAGGAGTGTAAGACAGCACAGGGAGTGCAAGACAGCACAGGGAGTGTAAGACAGCACAGGGAATGTAAGACAGCACAGGGTGTGTAAGACAGCAAAGGGAGTGTAAGACAGCACAGGGTGTGTAAGACAGCACAGGGAGTATAAGACAGCACAGGGAGTGTAAGACAGCACAGGGTGTATAAGACAGCACAGGGAGTGTAAGACAGCACAGGGAGTGTAAGACAGCACAGGGAGTGTAAGACAGCACAGGGAGTGTAAGACAGCACAGGGAGTGTAAGACAGCACAGGGAATGTAAGACAGCACAGGGAGTGTAAGACAGCACAGGGAGTGTAAGACAGCACAGGGAGTGTAAGACAGCACAGGGTGTATAAGACAGCACAGGGAGTATAAGACAGCACAGGGAGTGTAAGACAGCACAGGGAGTGTAAGACAGCAAAGTTAGTGTAAGACAGCAAAGGGAATGTAAAACAGCACAGGGAGTGTAAGACAGCAAAGAGGGTGTAAGACAGCACAGTGAGTGTAATACAGCACAGGGAGTGTAAGACAGCACAGGGAGTGTAAGACAGCACAGGGAGTGTAAGACAGCACAGGGAGTGTAAGACAGCACAGGGAGTGTAAGACAGCACAGGGAGTGTAAAACAGCACAGGGAATGTAAGACAGCACAGGGAGTGTAAGGCAGCACAGGGTTTATAAGACAGCACAGGAGTGTAAGACAGCACAGGGAGTGTAAGACAGCACAGGGAGTGTAAGACAGCACAGGGAGTGTAAGACAGCACAGGGAGTGTAAGACAGCACAGGGAGTGTAAGACAGCACAGGGTGTATAAGACAGCACACGGAGTGTAAGACAGCACAGGGAGTTTAAGACAGCACCGGGTGTATAAGACAGCACAGGGAGTGTAAGACAGCACAGAGAGTGTAAGACAGCACAGGGAGTGTAAGACAGCACAGGGAGTGTAAGACAGCACAGGGAGTGTAAGACAGCACAGGGTGTGTAAGACAGCACAGGTTGTGTAAGACAGCACAGGGTGTGTAAGACAGCACAGGGTGTGTAAGACAGCACAGGGTGTGTAAGACAGCACTGGGTGTGTAAGACAGCACAGGGTGTGTAAGACAGCACAGGTTGTGTAAGACAGCACAGGGTGTGTAAGACAGCACAGGGAGTGTAAGACAGCACTAGGTGTGTAAGACAGCACAGGGTGTGTAAGACAGCACAGGGTGTGTAAGACAGCACAGGGTGTGTAAGACAGCACAGGGTGTGTAAGACAGCACAGGGTGTGTAAGATAGCACAGGGTGTGTAAGACAGCACAGGGTGTGTAAGACAGCACAGGGTGTGTAAGACAGCACAGGGTGCGTAAGACAGCACAGGGTGCGTAAGACAGCACAGGGTGTGTAAGACAGCACATGGTGCGTAAGACAGCACAGGGTGCGTAAGACAGCACAGGGTGTGTAAGACAGCACAGGGTGTGTAAGACAGCACAGGGTGTGTAAGACAGCACAGGGTGTGTAAGACAGCACAGGGTGTGTAAGACAGCACAGGGTGTGTAAGACAGCACAGGGTGTGTAAGACAGCACAGGGTGTGTAAGACAGCACAGGGTGTGTAAGACAGCACAGGGTGCGTAAGACGGCATTGGGTGTGTAACACAGCGCAGGGTGTGCAGGACAGCACTAGGTGTGTAAGACAGCACAGGGTGTGTAAGACAGCACAGGTGTGTAAGAGAGCACTGGGTGTGTAAGACAGCACAGGGTGTGTAAGACAGCACTGGGTGTGTAAGACAGCACAGGGTGTGTAAGACAGCACAGGGTGTGTAAGACAGCACAGGGAGTGTAAAACAGCACCGGGTGTGTAAGACAGCACTGGGTGTGTAAGACAGCATTGGGAGTGTAAGACAGCACTGGGAGTGTAAGACAGCACTGGGAGTGTAAGACTGCACTGGGAGTGTAAGACAGCACAGGGTGTGTAAGACAGCACTGGGAGTGTAAGACAGCACAGTTTGTGTAAGACAGCACAGGTAGTGTAAGACAGCACAGGGTGTGTGAGACAACACGGTGAGTGTACGACAGCACAGGGAGTGTAAGACAGCACAGGGTGTGTAAACAGCACTGGGAGTGTAAGACAGCACTGAGTGTGTAAGACAGCACAGGGAGTGTAAGACAGCAGAGGGTGTGTAAGACAGCACAGGGAGTGTAAGACAGCACAGGGAGTGTTAGACTGCACTAGGTGTGTAAGACAGCACTCTGAGTGTAAGAATGCACAGGGAGTGTAAGACAGCACAGGGAGTGCAAGACAGCACAGGGTGTGAAAGACAGCACAGGGAATGTAGGACAGCGCTGGGTGTGTAAGTCAGCACAGGGAGTGTAAGGCAGCACAGGGTGTGTAAGACAGCACAGAGTGTGTAAGACAGCACAAAGAGTGTAAGACAGCACAGGGAGTGTAAGACAGCACAGGGAGTGTGAGACAGCACAGGGAGTGTAAGACAGCACAGGGTGTGTAACACAGCACACGGAGTGTAAGACAGCACAGGGTGTGTAAACAGCACTGGGAGTGTAAGACAGCTCTGGGAGTGTAAGACAGCACAGGGAGTGTAAGACAGCACAGGGAGTGTAAGACAGCACAGGGAGTGTAAGACAGCACAGGGAATGTAAGACAGCACAGGGAGTGTAAGACAGCACAGGGAGTGTAAGACAGCACAGGGAGTGTAAGACAGCACTGGGAGTGTAAGACAGCACAGGGAATGTAAGACAGCACAGGGAGTGTAAGACAGCACAGGGTGTGTAAGACAGCATTGGGAGTGTAAGACAGCTCTGGGAATGTAAGACAGCACAGAGAGTGAAAGACAGCACAGGGAGTGTAAGACAGCACAGGGAGTGTAATACAGCACAGGGAATGTAAGACAGCACAGGGAGTGTAAGACGGCACAGGGATTGTAAGACAGCACAGGGAGTGTAAGACAGCACAGGGAGTGTAAGACAGCACAGGGAATGTAAGACAGCACAGGGAGTGTAAGACAGCACAGGGAGTGTAAGACAGCACAGGGAGTGTAAGACAGCACAGGGAATATAAGACAGCACAGGGTGTGAAAGCCAGCTCTGGGAGTGTAAGACAGCACAGGGAGTGTAAGACAGCACAAGGAGTGTAAGACAGCACAGGGAGTGTGAGACAGCACAGGGAGTGTAAGACAGCACAGGGTGTGTAACACAGCACACGGAGTGTAAGACAGCACAGGGTGTGTAAACAGCACTGGGAGTGTAAGACAGCTCTGGGAGTGTAAGACAGCACAGGGAGTGTAAGACAGCACTGGGAGTGTAAGACAGCACAGGGAGTGTAAGACAGCACAGGGAATGTAAGACAGCACAGGGAGTGTAAGACAGCACAGGGAGTGTAAGACAGCACAGGGAGTGTAAGAGAGCACTGGGAGTGTAAGACAGCACAGGTAGTGTAAGACAGCACAGGGAGTGTAAGACAGCAGAGGGTGTGTAAGACAGCACAGGGAGTGTAAGACAGCACAGGGAGTGTAAGACAGCACAGGGAGTGTAAGACAGCACAGGGTGTGTAAGACAGCATTGGGAGTGTAAGACAGCTCTGGGAATGTAAGACAGCACAGGGAGTGTAAGACAGTACCGGGAGTGTAAGACAGCACAGGGAATGTAAGACAGCACAGGGTGTGTAACACAGCACACGGAGTGTAAGACAGCACAGGGTGTGTAAACAGCACTGGGAGTGTAAGACAGCTCTGGGAGTGTAAGACAGCACAGGGAGTGTAAGACAGCACTGGGAGTGTAAGACAGCACAGGGAATGTAAGACAGCACAGGGAGTGTAAGACAGTACCGGGAGTGTAAGACAGCACAGGGAGTGTAAGACAGCACAGGGAATGTAAGACAGCACAGGGAGTGTAAGACAGCACAGGGAGTGTAAGACAGCACAGGGAGTGTAAGACAGCACAGGGAGTGTAAGACAGCACAGGGAATGTAAGACAGCACAGGGTGTGCATGCCAGCTCTGTGAGTGTAAGACAGCACAGGGAGTGTAAGACAACACAGGGAGTGTAAGACAGCACAGGGAGTGTAAGACAGCACAGGGAGTGTAAGACAGCACAGGGAGTGTAAGACAGCACAGGGAATGTAAGACAGCACAGGGTGTGTAAGACAGCACTGGGAGTGTAAGACAGCACAGGGTGTGTAAGACAGCACAGGGAGTGTAAGACAGCACAGGGAGTGTAAGACAGCACAGGGAGTGTAAGACAGCACAGGGAGTGTAAGACAGTACCGGGAGTGTAAGACAGCACAGGGAATGTAAGACAGCACAGGGTGTGTAAGACAGCACAGGGAGTGTAAGACAGCACAGAGAGTGTAAGACAGCACAGGGAGTGTAAGACAGCACAGGGAGTGTAAGACAGCACAGGGAATGTAAGACAGCACAGGGAGTGTAAGACAGTACCGGGAGTGTAAGACAGCACAGGGAGTGTAAGACAGCACAGGGAGTGTAAGACAGTACCGGGAGTGTAAGACAGCACAGGGAGTGTAAGACAGCACAGGGAATGTAAGACAGCACAGGGTGTGCATGCCAGCTCTGTGAGTGTAAGACAGCACAGGGAGTGTAAGACAACACAGGGAGTGTAAGACAGCACAGGGAGTGTAAGACAGCACAGGGAGTGTAAGACAGCACAGGGAGTGTAAGACAGCACAGGGAATGTAAGACAGCACAGGGTGTGTAAGACAGCAAAGGGAGTGTAAGACAGCACAGGGAGTGTAAGACAGCACAGGGAGTGTAAGACAGCACAGGGAGTGTAAGACAGCACAGGGTGTGTAAGACAGCACAGGGAGTGTAAGACAGCACAGGGAGTGTAAGAGAGCACAGGGAATGTAAGACAGCACAGGGTGTGTAAGACAGCATTGGGAGTGTAAGACAGCTCTGGGAGTGTAAGACAGCACAGAGAGTGTAAGACAGCACAGGGAGTGTAAGACAGCACAGGGAGTGTAAGACAGCCCAGGGAATGTAAGACAGCACAGGGTGCGTAAGACAGCACAGTGAGTGTAAGACAGCTCTGGGAATGTAAGACAGCACAGGGAGTGTAAGACAGCACAGGGAGTATAAGACAGCACAGGGAGAGTAAGACAGCACAGGGAATTTAAGACAGCACAGGGAGTGTAAGACAGCACAGGGAGTGTAAGACAGCACAGGGAATGTAAGACAGCACAGGGTGTGTAAGACAGCAAAGGGAGTGTAAGACAGCACAGGGTGTGTAAGACAGCACAGGGAGTGTAAGACAGCACATGGAGTGTAAGACAGCACAAGGAGTGTAAGAAAGCACAGGGAGTGCAAGACAGCACAGGGAGTGTAAGACAGCACAGGGAGTGTAAGAGAGCACAGGGAGTGTAAGACAGCCCAGGGAATGTAAGACAGCACAGGGTGTGTAAGACAGCTCTGGGAGTGTAAGACAGCACAGGGAGTGTAAGACAGCACAGGGAATGTAAGACAGCACAGGGAGAGTAAGACAGCACAGGGAATGTAAGACAGCACAGGGAGTGTAAGACAGCACAGGGAGTGTAAGACAGCACAAGGAGTGTAAGACAGCACAGGGTGTGTAAGACAGCAAAGGGAGTGTAAGACAGCACAGGGTGTGTAAGACAGCACAGGGAGTGTAAGACAGCACAGGGAGTGTAAGACAGCACAAGGAGTGTAAGACAGCACAGGGAGTGCAAGACAGCACAGGGAGTGTAAGACAGGACAGGGAATGTAAGACAGCACAGGGTGTGTAAGACAGCAAAGGGAGTGTAAGACAGCACAGGGTGTGTAAGACAGCACAGGGAGTATAAGACAGCACAGGGAGTGTAAGACAGCACAGGGTGTATAAGACAGCACAGGGAGTGTAAGACAGCACAGGGAGTGTAAGACAGCACAGGGAGTGTAAAACAGCACATGGAGTGTAAGACAGCACAGGGAGTGTAAGACAGCACAGGGAATGTAAGACAGCACAGGGAGTGTAAGACAGCACAGGGAGTGTAAGACAGCACAGGGAGTGTAAGACAGCACAGGGTGTATAAGACAGCACAGGGAGTATAAGACAGCACAGGGAGTGTAAGACAGCACAGGGAGTGTAAGACAGCAAAGTTAGTGTAAGACAGCAAAGGGAATGTAAAACAGCACAGGGAGTGTAAGACAGCAAAGAGGGTGTAAGACAGCACAGGGAGTGTAAGACAGCACAGGGAGTGTAAGACAGCACAGTGAGTGTAAGACAGCACAGGGAGTGTAAGACAGCACAGGGAGTGTAAGACAGCACAGGGAGTGTAAGACAGCATAGGGAGTGTAAAACAGCACAGGGAATGTAAGACAGCACAGGGAGTGTAAGGCAGCACAGGGTTTATAAGACAGCACAGGAGTGTAAGACAGCACAGGGAGTGTAAGACAGCACAGGGAGTGTAAGACAGCACAGGGAGTGTAAGACAGCACAGGGAGTGTAAGACAGCACAGGGAGTGTAAGACAGCACAGGGTGTATAAGACAGCACACGGAGTGTAAGACAGCACAGGGAGTTTAAGACAGCACCGGGTGTATAAGACAGCACAGGGAGTGTAAGACAGCACAGAGAGTGTAAGACAGCACAGGGAGTGTAAGACAGCACAGGGAGTGTAAGACAGCACAGGGAGTGTAAGACAGCACAGGGTGTGTAAGACAGCACAGGTTGTGTAAGACAGCACAGGGTGTGTAAGACAGCACAGGGTGTGTAAGACAGCACAGGGTGTGTAAGACAGCACTGGGTGTGTAAGACAGCACAGGGTGTGTAAGACAGCACAGGTTGTGTAAGACAGCACAGGGTGTGTAAGACAGCACAGGGAGTGTAAGACAGCACTAGGTGTGTAAGACAGCACAGGGTGTGTAAGACAGCACAGGGTGTGTAAGACAGCACAGGGTGTGTAAGACAGCACAGGGTGTGTAAGACAGCACAGGGTGTGTAAGATAGCACAGGGTGTGTAAGACAGCACAGGGTGTGTAAGACAGCACAGGGTGTGTAAGACAGCACAGGGTGCGTAAGACAGCACAGGGTGCGTAAGACAGCACAGGGTGTGTAAGACAGCACAGGGTGTGTAAGACAGCACAGGGTGTGTAAGACAGCACAGGGTGCGTAAGACAGCACAGGGTGTGTAAGACAGCACAGGGTGTGTAAGACAGCACAGGGTGTGTAAGACAGCACAGGGTGCGTAAGACAGCACAGGGTGTGTAAGACAGCACAGGGTGTGTAAGACAGCACAGGGAGTGTAAGACAGCACTAGGTGTGTAAGACAGCACAGGGTGTGTAAGACAGCACAGGGTGTGTAAGACAGCACAGGGTGTGTAAGACAGCACAGGGTGTGTAAGACAGCACAGGGTGTGTAAGATAGCACAGGGTGTGTAAGACAGCACAGGGTGTGTAAGACAGCACAGGGTGTGTAAGACAGCACAGGGTGCGTAAGACAGCACAGGGTGCGTAAGACAGCACTAGGTGTGTAAGACAGCACAGGGTGTGTAAGACAGCACAGGGTGTGTAAGACAGCACAGGGTGCGTAAGACAGCACAGGGTGTGTAAGACAGCACAGGGTGTGTAAGACAGCTCAGGGTGTGTAAGACAGCACAGGGTGTGTAAGACAGCTCAGGGTGTGTAAGACAGCACAGGGTGTGTAAGACAGCACAGGGTGTGTAAGACAGCACAGGGTGTGTAAGACAGCACAGGGTGTAAGACAGCACAGGGTGCGTAAGACGGCATTGGGTGTGTAACACAGCGCAGGGTGTGCAAGACAGCACTAGGTGTGTAAGACAGCACAGGGTGTGTAAGACAGCACAGGTGTGTAAGAGAGCACTGGGTGTGTAAGACAGCACAGGGTGTTTAAGACAGCACAGGTGTGTAAGAGAGCACAGGGTGCATAAGACAGCTCTGGGTGTGTAAGACAGCACTGGGTGTGTAAGACAGCACAGGGTGTGTAAGACAGCACTGGGTGTGTAAGACAGCACAGGGTGTGTAAGACAGCGCAGGGTGTGTAAGACAGCAGAGGGAGTGTAAAACAGCACCGGGTGTGTAAGACAGCACTGGGTGTGTAAGACAGCATTGGGAGTGTAAGACAGCACTGGGAGTGTAAGACAGCACTGGGAGTGTAAGACTGCACTGGGAGTGTAAGACAGCACAGGGTGTGTAAGACAGCACTGGGAGTGTAAGACAGCACAGTTTGTGTAAGACAGCACAGGTAGTGTAAGACAGCACAGGGTGTGTGAGACAACACGGTGAGTGTACGACAGCACAGGGAGTGTAAGACAGCACAGGGTGTGTAAACAGCACTGGGAGTGTAAGACAGCACTGAGTGTGTAAGACAGCACAGGGAGTGTAAGACAGCAGAGGGTGTGTAAGACAGCACAGGGAGTGTAAGACAGCACAGGGAGTGTTAGACAGCACTAGGTGTGTAAGACAGCACTCTGAGTGTAAGAATGCACAGGGAGTGTAAGACAGCACAGGGAGTGCAAGACAGCACAGGGTGTGAAAGACAGCACAGGGAATGTAGGACAGCGCAGGGTGTGTAAGTCAGCACAGGGAGTGTAAGGCAGCACAGGGTGTGTAAGACAGCACAGAGTGTGTAAGACAGCACAAAGAGTGTAAGACAGCACAGGGAGTGTAAGACAGCACAGGGAGTGTGAGACAGCACAGGGAGTGTAAGACAGCACAGGGTGTGTAACACAGCACACGGAGTGTAAGACAGCACAGGGTGTGTAAACAGCACTGGGAGTGTAAGACAGCTCTGGGAGTGTAAGACAGCACAGGGAGTGTAAGACAGCACAGGGAGTGTAAGACAGCACAGGGAGTGTAAGACAGCACAGGGAATGTAAGACAGCACAGGGAGTGTAAGACAGCACAGGGAGTGTAAGACAGCACAGGGAGTGTAAGACAGCACTGGGAGTGTAAGACAGCACAGGGAATGTAAGACAGCACAGGGAGTGTAAGACAGCACAGGGTGTGTAAGACAGCATTGTGAGTGTAAGACAGCTCTGGGAGTGTAAGACAGCACAGAGAGTGTAAGACAGCACAGAGAGTGTAAACAGCACTGGGAGTGTAAGACAACTCTGGGAGTGTAAGACAGCACAGGGAGTGTAAGACAGCACAGGGAGTATAAGACAGCACAGGGAGTGTAAGACAGCACAGGGAATGTAAGACAGCACAGGGAGTGTGAGACGTCACAGGGAGTGTAAGACAGCACAGGGAGTGTAAGACAGCACAGGGAGTGTAAGACAGCACAGAGAGTGTGAGACAGCACAGGGAGTGTAAGACAGCACAGGGTGTGTATCACAGCACACGGAGTGTAAGACAGCACAGGGTGTGTAAACAGCACTGGGAGTGTAAGACAGCTCTGGGAGTGTAAGACAGCACAGGGAGTGTAAAACATCACATGGAGTGTAAGACAGCACAGGGAGTGTAAGACAGCACAGGGAATGTAAGACAGCACAGGGAGTGTAAGACAGCACAGGGAGTGTAAGACAGCACAGGGAGTGTAAGACAGCACTGGGAGTGTAAGACAGCACAGGGAGTGTAAGACAGCACAGAGAGTGTAAGACAGCAGAGGGTGTGTAAGACAGCACAGGGAGTGTAAGACAGCACAGGGAGTGTAAGACAGCACAGGGAATGTAAGACAGCACAGGGTGTGTAAGACAGCATTGGGAGTGTAAGACAGTTCTGGGAGTGTAAGACAGCACAGAGAGTGTAAAACAGCATAGGGAGTGTAAACAGCACTGGGAGTGTAAGACAGCACAGGGAGTGTAAGACAGCACAGGGAGTGTAAGACAGCAGAGAGTGTGTAAGACAGCACAGGGAGTGTAAGAAAGCACAGGGAGTGTAAGACAGCAGAGGGTGTGTAAGACAGCACAGGGAGTGTAAGAAAGCACAGGGAGTGCAAGACAGCACAGGGAATGTAAGACAGCACAGGGTGTGTAAGACAGCATTGGGAGTGTAAGACAGCTCTGGGAATGTAAGACAGCACAGAGAGTGAAAGACAGCACAGGGAGTGTAAGACAGCACAGGGAGTGTAATACAGCACAGGGAATGTAAGACAGCACAGGGAGTGTAAGACGGCACAGGGATTGTAAGACAGCACAGGGAGTGTAAGACAGCACAGGGAGTGTAAGACAGCACAGGGAATGTAAGACAGCACAGGGAGTGTAAGACAGCACAGGGAGTGTAAGACAGCACAGGGAATATAAGACAGCACAGGGTGTGTAAGCCAGCTCTGGGAGTGTAAGACAGCACAGGGAGTGTAAGACAGCACAAGGAGTGTAAGACAGCACAGGGAGTGTGAGACAGCACAGGGAGTGTAAGACAGCACAGGGTGTGTAACACAGCACACGGACTGTAAGACAGCACAGGGTGTGTAAACAGCACTGGGAGTGTAAGACAGCTCTGGGAGTGTAAGACAGCACAGGGAGTGTAAGACAGCACAGGGAGTGTAAGACAGCACAGGGAGTGTAAGACAGCACAGGGAATGTAAGACAGCACAGGGAGTGTAAGACAGCACAGGGAGTGTAAGACAGCACAGGGAGTGTAATAGAGCACTGGGAGTGTAAGACAGCACAGGTAGTGTAAGACAGCACAGGGAGTGTAAGACAGCAGAGGGTGTGTAAGACAGCACAGGGAGTGTAAGACAGCACAGGGAGTGTAAAACAGCACAGGGAGTGTAAGACAGCACAGGGTGTGTAAGACAGCATTGGGAGTGTAAGACAGCTCTGGGAGTGTAAGACAGCACAGAGAGTGTAAGACAGCACAGGGAATGTAAGACAGCACAGGGTGTGTAAGACAGCAAAGGGAGTGTAAGACAGCACAGGGTGTGTAAGACAGCACAGGGAGTGTAAGACAGCACAGGGAGTGTAAGACAGCACATGGAGTGTAAGACAGCACAGGGTGTATAAGACAGCACAGGGAGTGTAAGACAGCACAGGGTGTGTAAACAGCACTGGGAGTGTAAGACAGCTCTGGGAGTGTAAGACAGCACAGGGAGTGTAAGACAGCACAGGGAGTGTAAGACAGCACAGGGAGTGTAAGACAGCACAGGGAATGTAAGACAGCACAGGGAGTGTAAGACAGCACAGGGAGTGTAAGACAGCACAGGGAGTGTAATAGAGCACTGGGAGTGTAAGACAGCACAGGTAGTGTAAGACAGCACAGGGAGTGTAAGACAGCAGAGGGTGTATAAGACAGCACAGGGAGTGTAAGACAGCACAGGGAGTGTAAGACAGCACAGGGAGTGTAAGACAGCACAGGGAATGTAAGACAGCACAGGGTGTGTAAGACAGCAAAGGGAGTGTAAGACAGCACAGGGTGTGTAAGACAGCACAGGGAGTGTAAGACAGCACAGGGAGTGTAAGACAGCACAGGGAGTGTAAGACAGCACAGGGAGTGTAAGACAGCACAGGGAATGTAAGACAGCACTGGGAGTGTAAGACAGCACAGGGAGTGTAAGACAGCACAGGGAGTGTAAGACAGCACAGGGTGTATAAGACAGCACAGGGAGTGTAAGACAGCACAGGGAGTGTAAGACAGCACAGGGAGTGTAAGACAGCAAAGTTAGTGTAAGACAGCAAAGGGAATGTAAAACAGCACAGGGAGTGTAAGACAGCAAAGAGGGTGTAAGACAGCACAGGGAGTGTAAGACAGCACAGGGAGTGTAAGACAGCACAGGGAGTGTAAGACAGCACAGGGAGTGTAAGACAGCACAGGGAGTGTAAGACAGCACAGGGAGTGTAAAACAGCACAGGGAGTGTAAGACAGCACAGGGAGTGTAAGACAGCACAGGGTTTATAAGACTGCACAGGAGTGTAAGACAGCACAGAGAGTGTAAGACAGCACAGGGAGTGTAAGACAGCACAGGGAGTGTAAGACAGCACATGGAGTGTAAGACAGCACAGGGTGTATAAGACAGCACAGGGAGTGTAAGACAGCACAGGGAGTGTAAGACAGCACCGGGTGTATAAGACAGCACAGGGAGTGTAAGACAGCACAGAGAGTGTAAGACAGCACAGGGAGTGTAAGACAGCACAGGGAGTGTAAGACAGCACAGGGAGTGTAAGACAGCTCAGGGTGTGTAAGACAGCACAGGTTGTGTAAGACAGCACAGGGTGTGTAAGACAGCACAGGGTGTGTAAGACAGCACAGGGTGTGTAAGACAGCACAGGGTGTGTAAGACAGCACAGGGTGTGTAAGACAGCACAGGTTGTGTAAGACAGCACAGGGTGTGTAAGACAGCACAGGGAGTGTAAGACAGCAATGGGTGTGTAAGACAGCACAGGGTGTGTAAGACAGCACAGATTGTGTAAGACAGCACAGGGTGTGTAAGACAGCACAGGGTGTGTAAGACAGCACTGGGTGTGTAAGATAGCACAGGGTGTGTAAGACAGCACAGGGTGTGTAAGACAGCACAGGGTGTGTAAGACAGCACAGGGTGTGTAAGACAGCACAGGGTGTGTAAGACAGCACAGGGTGTGTAAGACAGCACAGGGTGTGTAAGACAGCACAGGGTGTGTAAGACAGCACATGGTGTGTAAGACAGCACAGGGTGTGTAATACAGCACAGGGTGCGTAAGACAGCACTGGGTGTGTAAGACAGCACAGGGTGTGTAAGACAGCACAGGGTGTGTAAGACAGCACAGGGTGTGTAAGACAGCACTGGGTGTGTAAGACAGCACAGGGTGTGTAAGACAGCACAGGGTGTGTAAGACAGCACAGGGAGTGTAAAACAGCACCGGGTGTGTAAGACAGCACTGGGTGTGTAAGACAGCATTCGGAGTGTAAGACAGCACTGGGAGTGTAAGACATCACTGGGAGTGTAAGACTGCACTGGGAGTGTAAGACAGCACAGGGTGTGTAAGACAGCACTGGGAGTGTAAGACAGCACAGTGTGTGTAAGACAGCACAGGTAGTGTAAGACAGCACAGGGTGTGTGAGACAACACGGTGAGTGTACGACAGCACAGGGAGTGTAAGACAGCACAGGGTGTGTAAACAGCACTGGGAGTGTAAGACAGCACTGAGTGTGTAAGACAGCACAGGGAGTGTAAGACAGCAGAGGGAGTGTAAGACAGCACAGGGAGTGTAAGACAGAACAGGGAGTGTTAGACAGCACTAGGTGTGTAAGACAGCACTGGGAGTGTAAGAATGCACAGAGAGTGTAAGACAGCACAGGGAGTGCAAGACAGCACAGTGTGTGAAAGACAGCACAGGGAATGTAGGACAGCACTGGGTGTGTAAGTCAGCACAGGGAGTGTAAGGCAGCACAGGGTGTGTAAAACAGCACAGAGTGTGTAAGACAGCACAAAGAGTGTAAGACAGCACAGGGAGTGTAAGACAGCACAGGGAGTGTGAGACAGCACAGGGAGTGTAAGACAGCACAGGGTGTGTAACACATCACACGGAGTGTAAGACAGCACAGGGTGTGTAAACAGCACTGGGATTGTAAGACAGCTCTGGGAGTGTAAGACAGCACAGGGAGTGTAAGACAGCACAGGGAGTGTAAGACAGCACAGGGAGTGTAAGACAGCACAGGGAATGTAAGACAGCACAGGGAGTGTAAGACAGCACAGGGAGTGTAAGACAGCACAGGGAGTGTAAGACAGCACTGGGAGTGTAAGACAGCACAGGGAATGTAAGACAGCACAGGGAGTGTAAGACAGCAGAGGGTGTGTAAGACAGCACAGGGAGTGTAAGACAGCACAGGAAGTGTAAGACAGCACAGGGAATGTAAGACAGCACAGGGTGTGTAAGACAGCATTGAGAGTGTAAGACAGCTCTGGGAGTGTAAGACACCACAGAGAGTGTAAGACAGCACAGGGAGTGTAAGACAGCACAGGGAATGTAAGACAGCACAGGGAGTGTAAGACAGCACAGGGAGTGTAAGACAGCACAGGGAGTGTAAGACAGCACAGGGAATGTAAGACAGCACAGGGTGTGTAAGCCAGCTTTGGGAGTGTAAGACAGCACAGGGAGTGTAAGACAGCACAGGGAGTGTAAGACAGCACAGGGAGTGTGAGACAGCACAGGGAGTGTAAGACAGTACAGGGTGTGTAACACAGCACAAGGAGTGTAAGACAGCACAGGGTGTGTAAACAGCACTGGGAGTGTAAGACAGCTCTGGGAGTGTAAGACAGCACAGGGAGTGTAAGACAGCACAGGGAGTGTAAGACAGCACAGGGAGTGTAAGACAGCACAGGGAATGTAAGACAGCACAGGGAGTGTAAGACAGCACAGGGAGTGTAAGACAGCACAGGGAGTGTAAGGCAGCACTGGGAGTGTAAGACAGCACATGGAGTGTAAGACAGCACAGGGAGTGTAAGACAGCAGAGGGTGTGTAAGACAGCACAGGGAGTGTAAGACAGCACAGGGAGTGTAAGACAGCACAGGGAGTGTAAGACAGCACAGGGTGTGTAAGACAGCATTGGGAGTGTAAGACAGCTCTGGGAGTGTAAGACTGCACAGGGAGTGTAAGACAGCACAGGGAGTGTAAGACAGCACAGGGAGTGTAAGACAGCACAGGGAATGTAAGACAGCACAGGGAGTGTAAGACAGCACAGGGAGTGTAAGACAGCACAGGGAGTGTAAGACAGCACAGGGAGTGTAAGACAGCACAGAGAGTGTGAGACAGCACAGGGAGTGTAAGACAGCACAGGGTGTGTAACACAGCACACGGAGTGTAAGACAGCACAGGGTGTGTAAACAGCACTGGGAGTGTAAGACAGCTCTGGGAGTGTAAGACAGCACAGGGAGTGTAAGACAGCACAGGGAGTGTAAGACAGCACAGGGAGTGTAAGACAGCACAGGGAATGTAAGACAGCACAGGGAGTGTAAGACAGCACAGGGAGTGTAAGACAGCACAGGGAGTGTAAGACAGCACAGGGAATGTAAGACAGCACAGGGTGTGTAAGACAGCATTGGGAGAGTAAGACAGCTCTGGGAGTGTAAGACAGCACAGAGAGTGTGAGACAGCACAGGGAGTGTAAGACAGCACAGGGTGTGTAACACAGCACACGGAGTGTAAGACAGCACAGGGTGTGTAAACAGCACTGGGAGTGTAAGACAGCTCTGGGAGTGTAAGACAGCACAGGGAGTGTAAGACAGCACAGGGAGTGTAAGACAGCACAGGGAGTGTAAGACAGCACAGGGAATGTAAGACAGCACAGGGAGTGTAAGACAGCACAGGGAGTGTAAGACAGCACAGGGAGTGTAAGACAGCACTGGGAGTGTAAGACAGCACAGGGAGTGTAAGACAGCACAGGGAGTGTTAGACAGCAGAGGGTGTGTAAGACAGCACAGGGAGTGTAAGGCAGCACATGGAGTGTAAGACAGCACAGGGAATGTAAGACAGGACAGGGTGTGTAAGACAGCATTGGGAGTGTAAGACAGCTCTGGGAGTGTAAGACAGCACAGAGAGTGTAAGACAGCACAGGGAGTGTAAGACAGCACAGGGAGTGTAAGACAGCACAGGGAATGTAAGACAGCACAGGGAGTGTAAGACAGCACAGGGAGTGTAAGACAGCACAGGGAGTGTAAGACAGCACAGGGAGTGTAAGACAGCACAGGGAATATAAGACAGCACAGGGTGTGTAAGCCAGCTCTGGGAGTGTAAGACAGCACAGGGAGTGTAAGACAGCACAGGGAGTGTAAGACAGCACAGGGAGTGTGAGACAGCACAGGGAGTGTAAGACAGCGCAGGGTGTGTAACACAGCACACGGAGTGTAAGACAGCACAGGGTGTGTAAACAGCACTGGGAGTGTAAGACAGCTCTGGGAGTGTAAGACAGCACAGGGAGTGTAAGACAGCACAGGGAGTGTAAGACAGCACAGGGAGTGTAAGACAGCACAGGGAATGTAAGACAGCACAGGGAGTGTAAGACAGCACAGGGAGTGTATGACAGCACAGGGAGTGTAAGACAGCACTGGGAGTGTAAGACAGCACAGGGAGTGTAAGACAGCACAGGGTGTGTAAGACAGCAGAGGGTGTGTAAGACAGCACAGGGAGTGTAAAACAGCACAGGGAGTGTAAGACAGCACAGGGAATGTAAGACAGCACAGGGTGTGTAAGACAGCGTTGGGAGTGTAAGACAGCTCTGGGAGTGTAAGACGGCACAGAGAGTGTAAGACAGCACAGGGAGTGTAAGACAGCACAGGGAGTGTAAGACAGCACAGGGAATGTAAGACAGCACAGGGAGTGTAAGACAGCACAGGGAGTGTAAGACAGCACAGGGAGTGTAAGACAGAACAGGGAATGTAAGACAGCACAGGGTGTGTATGCCAGCTCTGGGAGTGTAAGACAGCACAGGGAGTGTAAGACAACACAGGGAGTGTAAGTCAGCACAGGGAGTGTAAGACAGTACAGGGAGTGTAAGACAGCACAGGGAGTGTAAGACAGCACAGGGAATGTAAGACAGCACAGGGTGTGTAAGACAGCAAAGTGAGTGTAAGACAGCACAGGGAGTGTAAGACGGCACAGGGAGTGTAAGACAGCACAGTGAGTGTAAGACAGCACAGGGTGTGTAAGACAGCATAGGGAGTGTAAGACAGCACAGGGAGTGTAAGACAGCACAGGGAATGTAAGACAGCACAGGGTGTGTAAGACAGCATTGGGAGTGTAAGACAGCTCTGGGAGTGTAAGACAGCACAGGGAGTGTAAGACAGCACAGGGAGTGTAAGACAGCACAGGGAGTGTAAGACAGCACAGGGAGTGTAAGACAGAACAGAGAGTGTGAGACAGCACAGGGAGTGTAAGACAGCACAGGGTGTGTAACACAGCACACGGAGTGTAAGATAGCACAGGGTGTGTAAGCAGCACTGGGAGTGTAAGACAGCTCTGGGAGTGTAAGACAGCACAGGGAGTGTAAGACTGCACAGGGAGTGTACGACAGCACAGGGAGTGTAAGACAGCACAGGGAATGTAAGACAGCACAGGGAGTGTAAGACAGCACAGGGAGTGTAAGACAGCACTGGGAGTGTAAGACAGCACAGGGAGTGTAAGACAGCACAGGGAGTGTAACACAGCAGAGGGTGTGTAAGACAGCACAGGGAGTGTAAGACAGCACAGGGAGTGTAAGACAGCACAGGGAATGTAAGACAGCACAGGGTGTGTAAGACATCATTGGGAGTGTAAGACAGCTCTGGGAGTGTAAGACAGCACAGAGAGTGTAAGACAGCACAAGGAGTGTAAACAGCACTGGGAGTGTAAGACAGCTCTGGGAGTGTAAGACAGCACAGGGAGTGTAAGACAGCACAGGGAGTGCAAGACAGCACAGGGAGTGTAAGACAGCACAGGGAGTGTAAGACAGCACTGGGAGTGTAAGACAGCACAGGGAGTGTAAGACAGCACAGGGAGTGTTAGACAGCAGAGGGTGTGTAAAACAGCACAGGGAGTGTAAGGCAGCACAGGGAGTGTAAGACAGCACAGGGAATGTAAGACAGCACAGGGTGTGTAAGACAGCATTGGGAGTGTAAGACAGCTCTGGGAGTGTAAGACAGCACAGAGAGTGTAAGACAGCACAGGGAGTGTAAGACAGCACAGGGAGTGTAAGACAGCACAGGGAATGTAAGACAGCACAGGGAGTGTAAGACAGCACAGGGAGTGTAAGACAGCACAGGGAGTGTAAGACAGCACAGGGAGTGTAAGACAGCACAGGGAATATAAGACAGCACAGGGTGTGTAAGCCAGCTCTGGGAGTGTAAGACAGCACAGGGAGTGTAAGACAGCACAGGGAGTGTAAGACAGCACAGGGAGTGTGAGACAGCACAGGGAGTGTAAGACAGCACAGGGTGTGTAACACAGCACACGGAGTGTAAGACAGCACAGGGTGTGTAAACAGCACTGGGAGTGTAAGACAGCTCTGGGAGTGTAAGACAGCACAGGGAGTGTAAGACAGCACAGGGAGTGTAAGACAGCACAGGGAGTGTAAGACAGCACAGGGAATGTAAGACAGCACAGGGAATGTAAGACAGCACAGGGAGTGTAAGGCAGCACAGGGAGTGTAAGACAGCACATGGAGTGTAAGACAGCACAGGGAATGTAAGACAGGACAGGGTGTGTAAGACAGCATTGGGAGTGTAAGACAGCTCTGGGAGTGTAAGACAGCACAGAGTGTGTAAGACAGCACAGGGAGTGTAAGACAGCACAGGGAGTGTAAGACAGCACAGGGAGTGTAAGACAGCTCTGGGAGTGTAAGACAGCACAGGGAGTGTAAGACTGCACAGGGAGTGTAAGACAGCACAGGGAGTGTAAGACAGCACAGGGAATGTAAGACAGCACAGGGAGTGTAAGACAGCACAGGGAGTGTAAGACAGCACTGGGAGTGTAAGACAGCACAGGGAGTGTAAGACAGCACAGGGAGTGTAAGACAGCAGAGGGTGTGTAAGACAGCACAGGGAGTGTAAGACAGCACAGGGAGTGTAAGACAGCACAGGTAATGTAAGACAGCACAGGGTGTGTAAGACATCATTGGGAGTGTAAGACAGCTCTGGGAGTGTAAGACAGCACAGAGAGTGTAAGACAGCACAAGGAGTGTAAACAGCACTGGGAGTGTAAGACAGCTCTGGGAGTGTAAGACAGCACAGGGAGTGTAAGACAGCACAGGGAGTGTAAGACAGCACAGGGAGTGTAAGACAGCACAGGGAGTGTAAGACAGCACAGGGAGTGTAAGACAGCACAGGGAGTGTAAGACAGCACAGGGAGTGTTAGACAGCAGAGGGTGTGTAAAACAGCACAGGGAGTGTAAGGCAGCACAGGGAGTGTAAGACAGCACAGGGAATGTAAGACAGCACAGGGTGTGTAAGACAGCATTGGGAGAGTAAGACAGCTCTGGGAGTGTAAGACAGCACAGAGAGTGTAAGACAGCACAGGGAGTGTAAGACAGCACAGGGAGTGTAAGACAGCACAGGGAATGTAAGACAGCACAGGGAGTGTAAGACAGCACAGGGAGTGTAAGACAGCACAGGGAGTGTAAGACAGCACAGGGAGTGTAAGACAGCACAGGGAATATAAGACAGCACAGGGTGTGTAAGCCAGCTCTGGGAGTGTAAGACAGCACAGGGAGTGTAAGACAGCACAGGGAGTGTAAGACAGCACAGGGAGTGTGAGACAGCACAGGGAGTGTAAGACAGCACAGGGTGTGTAACACAGCACACGGAGTGTAAGACAGCACAGGGTGTGTAAACAGCACTGGGAGTGTAAGACAGCTCTGGGAGTGTAAGACAGCACAGGGAGTGTAAGACAGCACAGGGAGTGTAAGACAGCACAGGGAGTGTAAGACAGCACAGGGAATGTAAGACAGCACAGGGAGTGTAAGACAGCACAGGGAGTGTAAGGCAGCACAGGGAGTGTAAGACAGCACATGGAGTGTAAGACAGCACAGGGAATGTAAGACAGGACAGGGTGTGTAAGACAGCATTGGGAGTGTAAGACAGCTCTGGGAGTGTAAGACAGCACAGAGAGTGTAAGACAGCACAGGGAGTGTAAGACAGCACAGGGAGTGTAAGACAGCACAGGGAATGTAAGACAGCACAGGGAGTGTAAGACAGCACAGGGAGTGTAAGACAGCACAGGGAGTGTAAGACAGCACAGGGAGTGTAAGACAGCACAGGGAGTGTAAGACAGCACAGGGAGTGTAAGACAGCACAGGGAGTGTAAGACAGCACTGGGAGTGTAAGACAGCACAGGGAGTGTAATACAGCACAGGGTGTGTAAGACAGCAGAGGGTGTGTAAGACAGCACAGGGAGTGTAAAACAGCACAGGGAGTGTAAGACAGCACAGGGAATGTAAGACAGCACAGGGAGTGTAAGACAGCACAGGGAGTGTAAGACAGCACAGGGAGTGTAAGACAGAACAGGGAATGTAAGACAGCACAGGGTGTGTATGCCAGCTCTGGGAGTGTAAGACAGCACAGGGAGTGTAAGACAACACAGGGAGTGTAAGTCAGCACAGGGAGTGTAAGACAGTACAGGGAGTGTAAGACAGCACAGGGAGTGTAAGACAGCACAGGGAATGTAAGACAGCACAGGGTGTGTAAGACAGGAAAGGGAGTGTAAGACAGCACAGGGAGTGTAAGACAGCACAGGGAGTGTAAGACAGCACAGGGAGTGTAAGACAGCACAGGGTGTGTAAGACAGCACAGGGAGTGTAAGACAGCACAGGGAGTGTAAGACAGCACAGGGAATGTAAGACAGCACAGGGTGTGTAAGACAGCATTGGGAGTGTAAGACAGCTCTGGGAGTGTAAGACAGCACAGGGAGTGTAAGACAGCACAGGGAGTGTAAGACAGCACAGGGAGTGTAAGACAGCACAGGGAGTGTAAGACAGATCAGAGAGTGTGAGACAGCACAGGGAGTGTAAGACAGCACAGGGTGTGTAACACAGCACACGGAGTGTAAGATAGCACAGGGTGTGTAAACAGCACTGGGAGTGTAAGACAGCTCTGGGAGTGTAAGACAGCACAGGGAGTGTAAGACTGCACAGGGAGTGTAAGACAGCACAGGGAGTGTAAGACAGCACAGGGAATGTAAGACAGCACATGGAGTGTAAGACAGCACAGGGAGTGTAAGACAGCACTGGGAGTGTAAGACAGCACAGGGAGTGTAAGACAGCACAGGGAGTGTAAGACAGCAGAGGGTGTGTAAGACAGCACAGGGAGTGTAAGACAGCACAGGGAGTGTAAGACAGCACAGGGAATGTAAGACAGCACAGGGTGTGTAAGACATCATTGGGAGTGTAAGACAGCTCTGGGAGTGTAAGACAGCACAGAGAGTGTAAGACAGCACAAGGAGTGTAAACAGCACTGGGAGTGTAAGACAGCTCTGGGAGTGTAAGACAGCACAGGGAGTGTAAGACAGCACAGGGAGTGTAAGACAGCACAGGGAGTGTAAGACAGCACAGGGAGTGTAAGACAGCACTGGGAGTGTAAGACAGCACAGGGAGTGTAAGACAGCACAGGGAGTGTTAGACAGCAGAGGGTGTGTAAAACAGCACAGGGAGTGTAAGGCAGCACAGGGAGTGTAAGACAGCACAGGGACTGTAAGACAGCACAGGGTGTGTAAGACAGCATTGGGAGTGTAAGACAGCTCTGGGAGTGTAAGACAGCACAGAGAGTGTAAGACAGCACAGGGAGTGTAAGACAGCACAGGGAGTGTAAGACAGCACAGGGAATGTAAGACAGCACAGGGAGTGTAAGACAGCACAGGGAGTGTAAGACAGCACAGGGAGTGTAAGACAGCACAGGGAATATAAGACAGCACAGGGTGTGTAAGCCAGCTCTGGGAGTGTAAGACAGCACAGGGAGTGTAAGACAGCACAGGGAGTGTAAGACAGCACAGGGAGTGTGAGACAGCACAGGGAGTGTAAGACAGCACAGGGTGTGTAACACAGCACACGGAGTGTAAGACAGCACAGGGTGTGTAAACAGCACTGGGAGTGTAAGACAGCTCTGGGAGTGTAAGACAGCACAGGGAGTGTAAGACAGCACAGGGAGTGTAAGACAGCACAGGGAGTGTAAGACAGCACAGGGAGTGTAAGACAGCACAGGGAGTGTAAGACAGCACAGGGAGTGTAAGACAGCACAGAGAGTGTGAGACAGCACAGGGAGTGTAAGACAGCACAGGGTGTGTAACACAGCACACGGAGTGTAAGACAGCACAGGGTGTGTAAACAGCACTGGGAGTGTAAGACAGCTCTGGGAGTGTAAGACAGCACAGGGAGTGTAAGACAGCACAGGGAGTGTAAGACAGCACAGGGAGTGTAAGACAGCACAGGGAATGTAAGACAGCACAGGGAGTGTAAGACAGCACATTGAGTGTAAGACAGCACAGGGAGTGTAAGACAGCACAGGGAATGTAAGACAGCACAGGGTGTGTAAGACAGCATTGGGAGTGTAAGACAGCTCTGGGAGTGTAAGACAGCACAGAGAGTGTAAGACAGCACAGGGAGTGTAAACAGCACTGGGAGTGTAAGACAGCTCTCGGAGTGTAAGACAGCACAGGGAGTGTAAGACAGCACAGGGAGTGTAAGACAGCACAGGGAGTGTAAGACAGCACAGGGAATGTAAGACAGCACAGGGAGTGTAAGACAGCACTGGGAGTGTAAGACAGCACAGGGAGTGTAAGACAGCACAGGGAGTGTTTGACAGCAGAGGGTGTGTAAGACAGCACAGGGAGTGTAAGGCAGCACATGGAGTGTAAGACAGCACAGGGAATGTAAGACAGGACAGGGTGTGTAAGACAGCATTGGGAGTGTAAGACAGCTCTGGGAGTGTAAGACAGCACAGAGAGTGTAAGACAGCACAGGGAGTGTAAGACAGCACAGGGAGTGTAAGACAGCACAGGGAATGTAAGACAGCACAGGGAGTGTAAGACAGCACAGGGAGTGTAAGACAGCACAGGGAGTGTAAGACAGCACAGGGAGTGTAAGACAGCACAGGGAATATAAGACAGCACAGGGTGTGTAAGCCAGCTCTGGGAGTGTAAGACAGCACAGGGAGTGTAAGACAGCACAGGGAGTGTAAGACAGCACAGGGAGTGTGAGACAGCACAGGGAGTGTAAGACAGCGCAGGGTGTGTAACACAGCACACGGAGTGTAAGACAGCACAGGGTGTGTAAACAGCACTGGGAGTGTAAGACAGCTCTGGGAGTGTAAGACAGCACAGGGAGTGTAAGACAGCACAGGGAGTGTAAGACAGCACAGGGAGTGTAAGACAGCACAGGGAATGTAAGACAGCACAGGGAGTGTAAGACAGCACAGGGAGTGTATGACAGCACAGGGAGTGTAAGACAGCACTGGGAGTGTAAGACAACACAGGGAGTGTAAGACAGCACAGGGTGTGTAAGACAGCAGAGGGTGTGTAAGACAGCACAGGGAGTGTAAAACAGCACAGGGAGTGTAAGACAGCACAGGGAATGTAAGACAGCACAGGGTGTGTAAGACAGCATTGGGAGTGTAAGACAGCTCTGGGAGTGTAAGACAGCACAGAGAGTGTAAGACAGCACAGGGAGTGTAAGACAGCACAGGGAGTGTAAGACAGAACAGGGAATGTAAGACAGCACAGGGAGTGTAAGACAGCACAGGGAGTGTAAGACAGCACAGGGAGTGTAAGACAGAACAGGGAATGTAAGACAGCACAGGGTGTGTATGCCAGCTCTGGGAGTGTAAGACAGCACAGGGAGTGTAAGACAACACAGGGAGTGTAAGTCAGCACAGGGAGTGTAAGACAGTACAGGGAGTGTAAGACAGCACAGGGAGTGTAAGACAGCACAGGGAATGTAAGACAGCACAGGGTGTGTAAGACAGCAAAGTGAGTGTAAGACAGCACAGGGAGTGTAAGACGGCACAGGGAGTGTAAGACAGCACAGGGAGTGTAAGACAGCACAGGGTGTGTAAGACAGCATAGGGAGTGTAAGACAGCACAGGGAGTGTAAGACAGCACAGGGAATGTAAGACAGCACAGGGTGTGTAAGACAGCATTGGGAGTGTAAGACTGCTCTGGGAGTGTAAGACAGCACAGGGAGTGTAAGACAGCACAGGGAGTGTAAGACAGCACAGGGAGTGTAAGACAGCACAGGGAGTGTAAGACAGAACAGAGAGTGTGAGACAGCACAGGGAGTGTAAGACAGCACAGGGTGTGTAACACAGCACACGGAGTGTAAGATAGCACAGGGTGTGTAAACAGCACTGGGAGTGTAAGACAGCTCTGGGAGTGTAAGACAGCACAGGGAGTGTAAGACAGCACAGGGAGTGTAAGACAGCACAGGGAGTGTGAGACAGCACAGGGAGTGTAAGACAGCACAGGGTGTGTAACACAGCACACGGAGTGTAAGACAGCACAGGGTGTGTAAACAGCACTGGGAGTGTAAGACAGCTCTGGGAGTGTAAGACAGCACAGGGAGTGTAAGACAGCACAGGGAGTGTAAGACAGCACAGGGAGTGTAAGACAGCACAGGGAATGTAAGACAGCACAGGGAGTGTAAGACAGCACATGGAGTGTAAGACAGCACAGGGAATGTAAGACAGGACAGGGTGTGTAAGACAGCATTGGGAGTGTAAGACAGCTCTGGGAGTGTAAGACAGCACAGAGAGTGTAAGACAGCACAGGGAGTGTAAGACAGCACAGGGAGTGTAAGACAGCACAGGGAGTGTAAGACAGCTCTGGGAGTGTAAGACAGCACAGGGAGTGTAAGACTGCACAGGGAGTGTAAGACAGCACAGGGAGTGTAAGACAGCACAGGGAATGTAAGACAGCACAGGGAGTGTAAGACAGCACAGGGAGTGTAAGACAGCACTGGGAGTGTAAGAGAGCACAGGGAGTGTAAGACAGCACAGGGAGTGTAAGACAGCAGAGGGTGTGTAAGACAGCACAGGGAGTGTAAGACAGCACAGGGAGTGTAAGACAGCACAGGGAATGTAAGACAGCACAGGGTGTGTAAGACATCATTGGGAGTGTAAGACAGCTCTGGGAGTGTAAGACAGCACAGAGAGTGTAAGACAGCACAAGGAGTGTAAACAGCACTGGGAGTGTAAGACAGCTCTGGGAGTGTAAGACAGCACAGGGAGTGTAAGACAGCACAGGGAGTGTAAGACAGCACAGGGAGTGTAAGACAGCACAGGGAGTGTAAGACAGCACTGGGAGTGTAAGACAGCACAGGGAGTGTAAGACAGCACAGGGAGTGTTAGACAGCAGAGGGTGTGTAAAACAGCACAGGGAGTGTAAGGCAGCACAGGGAGTGTAAGACAGCACAGGGAATGTAAGACAGCACAGGGTGTGTAAGACAGCATTGGGAGTGTAAGACAGCTCTGGGAGTGTAAGACAGCACAGAGAGTGTAAGACAGCACAGGGAGTGTAAGACAGCACAGGGAGTGTAAGACAGCACAGGGAATGTAAGACAGCACAGGGAGTGTAAGACAGCACAGGGAGTGTAAGACAGCACAGGGAGTGTAAGACAGCACAGGGAGTGTAAGACAGCACATTGAATATAAGACAGCACAGGGTGTGTAAGCCAGCTCTGGGAGTGTAAGACAGCACAGGGAGTGTAAGACAGCACAGGGAGTGTAAGACAGCACAGGGAGTGTGAGACAGCACAGGGAGTGTAAGACAGCACAGGGTGTGTAACGCAGCACACGGAGTGTAAGACAGCACAGGGTGTGTAAACAGCACTGGGAGTGTAAGACAGCTCTGGGAGTGTAAGACAGCACAGGGAGTGTAAGACAGCACAGGGAGTGTAAGACAGCACAGGGAGTGTAAGACAGCACAGGGAATGTAAGACAGCACAGGGAGTGTAAGACAGCACAGGGAGTGTAAGGCAGCACAGGGAGTGTAAGACAGCACATGGAGTGTAAGACAGCACAGGGAATGTAAGACAGGACAGGGTGTGTAAGACAGCATTGGGAGTGTAAGACAGCTCTGGGAGTGTAAGACAGCACAGAGAGTGTAAGACAGCACAGGGAGTGTAAGACAGCACAGGGAGTGTAAGACAGCACAGGGAATGTAAGACAGCACAGGGAGTGTAAGACAGCACAGGGAGTGTAAGACAGCACAGGGAGTGTAAGACAGCACAGGGAGTGTAAGACAGCACAGGGAATATAAGACAGCACAGGGTGTGTAAGCCAGCTCTGGGAGTGTAAGACAGCACAGGGAGTGTAAGACAGCACAGGGAGTGTAAGACAGCAAAGGGAGTGTGAGACAGCACAGGGAGTGTAAGACAGCGCAGGGTGTGTAACACAGCACACGGAGTGTAAGACAGCACAGGGTGTGTAAACAGCACTGGGAGTGTAAGACAGCTCTGGGAGTGTAAGACAGCACAGGGAGTGTAAGACAGCACAGGGAGTGTAAGACAGCACAGGGAGTGTAAGACAGCACAGGGAATGTAAGACAGCACAGGGAGTGTAAGACAGCACAGGGAGTGTAAGACAGCACAGGGAGTGTAAGACAGCACTGGGAGTGTAAGACAGCACAGGGAGTGTAAGACAGCACAGGGTGTGTAATACAGCAGAGGGTGTGTAAGACAGCACAGGGAGTGTAAAACAGCACAGGGAGTGTAAGACAGCACAGGGAATGTAAGACAGCACAGGGTGTGTAAGACAGCATTGGGAGTGTAAGACAGCTCTGGGAGTGTAAGACAGCACAGAGAGTGTAAGACAGCACAGGGAGTGTAAGACAGCACAGGGAGTGTAAGACAGCACAGGGAATGTAAGACAGCACAGGGAGTGTAAGACAGCACAGGGAGTGTAAGACAGCACAGGGAGTGTAAGACAGAACAGGGAATGTAAGACAGCACAGGGTGTGTATGCCAGCTCTGGGAGTGTAAGACAGCACAGGGAGTGTAAGACAACACAGGGAGTGTAAGTCAGCACAGGGAGTGTAAGACAGTACAGGGAGTGTAAGACAGCACAGGGAGTGTAAGACAGCACAGGGAATGTAAGACAGCACAGGGTGTGTAAGACAGCAAAGGGAGTGTAAGACAGCACAGGGAGTGTAAGACAGCACAGGGAGTGTAAGACAGCACAGGGAGTGTAAGACAGCACAGGGTGTGTAAGACAGCACAGGGAGTGTAAGACAGCACAGGGAGTGTAAGACAGCACAGGGAATGTAAGACAGCACAGGGTGTGTAAGACAGCATTGGGAGTGTAAGACAGCTCTGGGAGTGTAAGACAGCACAGGGAGTGTAAGACAGCACAGGGAGTGTAAGACAGCACAGGGAGTGTAAGACAGCACAGGGAGTGTAAGACAGAACAGAGAGTGTGAGACAGCACAGGGAGTGTAAGACAGCACAGGGTGTGTAAACAGCACTGGGAGTGTAAGACAGCTCTGGGAGTGTAAGACAGCACAGGGAGTGTAAGACTGCACAGGGAGTGTAAGACAGCACAGGGAGTGTAAGACAGCACAGGGAATGTAAGACAGCACAGGGAGTGTAAGACAGCACAGGGAGTGTAAGACAGCACTGGGAGTGTAAGACAGCACAGGGAGTGTAAGACAGCACAGGGAGTGAAAGACAGCAGAGGGTGTGTAAGACAGCACAGGGAGTGTAAGACAGCACAGGGAGTGTAAGACAGCACAGGGAATGTAAGACAGCACAGGGTGTGTAAGACATCATTGGGAGTGTAAGACAGCTCTGGGAGTGTAAGACAGCACAGAGAGTGTAAGACAGCACAAGGAGTGTAAACAGCACTGGGCGTGTAAGACAGCTCTGGGAGTGTAAGACAGCACAGGGAGTGTAAGACAGCACAGGGAGTGTAAGACAGCACAGGGAGTGTAAGACAGCACAGGGAGTGTAAGACAGCACTGGGAGTGTAAGACTGCACAGGGAGTGTAAGACAGCACAGGGAGTGTTAGACAGCAGAGGGTGTGTAAAACAGCACAGGGAGTGTAAGGCAGCACAGGGAGTGTAAGACAGCACAGGGACTGTAAGACAGCACAGGGTGTGTAAGACAGCATTGGGAGTGTAACACAGCTCTGGGAGTGTAAGACAGCACACAGAGTGTAAGACAGCACAGGGAGTGTAAGACAGCACAGGGAGTGTAAGACAGCACTGGGAATGTAAGACAGCACAGGGAGTGTAAGACAGCACAGGGAGTGTAAGACAGCACAGGGAGTGTAAGACAGCACAGGGAGTGTAAGACAGCACAGGGAATATAAGACAGCACAGGGTGTGTAAGCCAGCTCTGGGAGTGTAAGACAGCACAGGGAGTGTAAGACAGCACAGGGAGTGTAAGACAGCACAGGGAGTGTGAGACAGCACAGGGAGTGTAAGACAGCACAGGGTGTGTAACACAGCACACGGAGTGTAAGACAGCACAGGGTGTGTAAACAGCACTGGGAGTGTAAGACAGCTCTGGGAGTGTAAGACAGCACAGGGAGTGTAAGACAGCACAGGGAGTGTAAGACAGCACAGGGAGTGTAAGACAGCACAGGGAATGTAAGACAGCACAGGGAGTGTAAGACAGCACAGGGAGTGTAAGACAGCACAGGGAGTGTAAGACAGCACTGGGAGTGTAAGACAGCACAGGGAGTGTAAGACAGCACAGGGTGTGTAAGACAGCAGAGGGTGTGTAAGACAGCACAGGGAGTGTAAGACAGCACAGGGAGTGTAAGACAGCACAGGGAATGTAAGACAGCACAGGGTGTGTAAGACAGCATTGGGAGTGTAAGACAGCTCTGGGAGTGTAAGACAGCACAGAGAGTGTAAGACAGCACAGGGAGTGTAAGACAGCACAGGGAGTGTAAGACAGCACAGGGAATGTAAGACAGCACAGGGAGTGTAAGACAGCACAGGGAGTGTAAGACAGCACAGGGAGTGTTAGACAGAACAGGGAATGTAAGACAGCACAGGGTGTGTATGCCAGCTCTGGGAGTGTAAGACAGCACAGGGAGGGTAAGACAACACAGGGAGTGTAAGTCAGCACAGGGAGTGTAAGACAGTACAGGGAGTGTAAGACAGCACAGGGAGTGTAAGACAGCACAGGGAATGTAAGACAGCACAGGGTGTGTAAGACAGCAAAGGGAGTGTAAGACAGCACAGGGAGTGTAAGACAGCACAGGGAGTGTAAGACAGCACAGGGAGTGTAAGACAGCACAGGGTGTGTAAGACAGCACAGGGAGTGTAAGACAGCACAGGGAGTGTAAGACAGCACAGGGAATGTAAGACAGCACAGGGTGTGTAAGACAGCATTGGGAGTGTAAGACAGCTCTGGAAGTGTAAGACAGCACAGGGAGTGTAAGACAGCACAGGGAGTGTAAGACACCACAGGGAGTGTAAGACAGCACAGGGAGTGTAAGACAGCACAGAGAGTGTGAGACAGCACAGGGAGTGTAAGACAGCACAGGGTGTGTAACACAGCACACGGAGTGTAAGATAGCACAGGGTGTGTAAACAGCACTGGGAGTGTAAGACAGCTCTGGGAGTGTAAGACAGCACAGGGAGTGTAAGACAGCACAGGGAGTGTAAGACAGCACAGGGAGTGTAAGACAGCACAGGGAATGTAAGACAGCACAGGGAGTGTAAGACAGCACAGGGAGTGTATGACAGCACTGGGAGTGTAAGACAGCACAGGGAGTGTAAGACAGCAGAGGGAGTGTAAGACAGCAGAGGGTGTGTAAGACAGCACAGGGAGTGTAAGACAGCGCAGGGAGTGTAAGACAGCACAGGGAATGTAAGACAGCACAGGGTGTGTAAGACATCATTGGGAGTGTAAGACAGCTCTGGGAGTGTAAGACAGCACAGAGAGTGTAAGACAGCACAGGGAGTGTAAACAGCACTGGGAGTGTAAGACAGCTCTGTGAGTGTAAGACAGCACAGGGAGTGTAAGACAGCACAGGGAGTGTAAGACAGCACAGGGAGTGTAAGACAGCACAGGGTGTGTAAGACAGCATTGGGAGTGTAAGACAGCTCTGGGAGTGTAAGACAGCACAGAGAGTGTAAGACAGCACAGGGAGTGTAAGACAGCACAGGGAGTGTAAGACAGCACAGGGAATGTAAGACAGCACAGGGAGTGTAAGACAGCACAGGGAGTGTAAGACAGCACAGGGAGTGTAAGACAGCACAGGGAATGTAAGACAGCACAGGGTGTGTAAGCCAGCTCTGGGAGTGTAAGACAGCACAGGGAGTGTAAGACAGCTCAGGGAGTGTAAGACAGCACAGGGAGTGTGAGACAACACAGGGAGTGTAAGACAGCACAGGGTGTGTAAGACAGCACAGGGAGTGTAAGACAGCACAGGGAGTGTAAGACAGCACAAGGAGTGTAAGACAGCACAGGGAATATAAGACAGCACAGGGTGTGTAAGCCAGCTCAGGGAGTGTAAGACAGCACAGGGAGTGTGAGACAACACAGGGAGTGTAAGACAGCACAGGGTGTGTAACACAGCACACGGAGTGTAAGACAGCACAGGGTGTGTAAACAGCACTGGGAGTGTAAGACAGCTCTGGGAGTGTAAGACAGCACAGGGAGTGTAAGGCAGCACAGGGAGTGTAAGACAGCACAGGGAGTGTAAGACAGCACAGGGAATGTAAGACAGCACAGGGAGTGTAAGACAGCACAGGGAGTGTAAGACAGCACAGGGAGTGTAAGACAGCACTGGGAGTGTAAGACAGCACAGGGAGTGTAAGACAGCACAGGGAGTGTAAGACAGCAGAGGGTGTGTAAGACAGCACAGGGAGTGTAAGACAGCACAGGGAGTGTAAGACAGCACAGGGAATGCAAGACAGCACAGGGTGTGTAAGACAGCACAGGGAGTGTAAGACAGCACAGGGAGTGTAAGACAGCACAGGGTGTATAAGACAGTACAGGGAGTGTAAGACAGCACTGGGAGTGTAAGACAGTACAGGGAGTGTAAGACAGCACAGATAAAGTAAGACAGCACAGGGTGTGTAAGATAGCAAAGGAAGTGTTAGACAGCACAGGGTGTGTAAGACAGCACAGGGAGTGTAAGACAGCACAGGGAGTGTAAGACAGCACAGGGTGTGTAAAACAGCTCAGGGAGTGTAAGACAGCACAGGGAGTGTAAGACAGCACAGCGAGTGTAAGACAGCACAGGGAATGTAAGACAGCACAGGGTGTGTAAGACAGCAAAGGGAGTGTTAGACAGCTCAGGGAGTGTAAGACAGCACAGGGAGTGTAAGACAGCACAGGGAGTGTAAGACAGCACAGGGTGTGTAAGACAGCACAGGGAGTGTAAGACAGCACAGGGAGTGTAAGACAGCACAGGGTGTATAAGACAGCACAGGGAGTGTAAGACAGCACAGGGAATGTAAGACAGCACAGGGAGTGTAAGACAGCACAGGGTGTGTAAGACAGCACAGGGTGTGTAAGACAGCACAGGGAATGTAAAACAGCACAGGGTGTGTAAGACAGCACAGGGAGTGGAAGACAGCACAGGGTGTGTAAGACAGCACAGGGAGAGTAAGACAGCACAGGGAGTGTAAAGACAGCACATGGGGTGTAAGACAGCACAGGGAGTGTAAGACAGCACAGGGAGTGTAAGACAGCACAGGGAGTGTAAGACAGCACAGGGAGTGTAAGACAGCACAGGGAGTGTAAGACAGCACAGAGTGTATAAGACAGCACAGGGAGTGTAAGACAGCACAGGGTGTATAAGACAGCACAGGGAGTGTAAGACAGCACAGGGAGTGTAAGACAGCACAGGGTGTGTAAGACAGCACAGGGAGTGTAAGACAGCACAGGGAGTGTAAGACAGCACTGGGTGTATAAGACAGCACAGGGAGAGTAAGACAGCACAGAGTGACTGACTTACGTCTTACATGAAACAGAATCTTAACTAGTTTGTTTGCTCTTCTCTGCACTATATCAAGTTCATCATCGTCAGACATAAACAAGAAACCAGAACTGGACAGAATATTTAAGATAAAGTCTAACAAGAACTTTATACCACAATGTTAATATTGCTTCCTGTATGTTGACCTTAAAGTTTCTTGGTAAGAAGTAAAACATTGTGTTGATTTTAGTGTTACAGCCAGACATTGTTTATGAGAACACCAGGTCTCTTACTGTGTCTCTCACAGTAACTTTACAAGTGTCTTACACTATATGACAACACCAGTTATCTCTCTTACTGTGTCTCTCACAGTAACTTTACAAGTGTCTTACACTATATGACAACACCAGTTATCTCTCTTCCTGTCTCTCACAGTAACTTTACAAGTGTCTTACACTATATGACAACACCAGTTATCTCTCTTACTGTGTCTCTCACAGTAACTTTACAAGTGTCTTACACTATATGACAACACTAGTTATCTCTCTTACTGTGTCTCTCACAGTAACTTTACAAGTGTCTTATGCTATATTATGTCCAATATTAATATTATAATCAAAATCAAATGGTAAAATAGCTTGGGTCATACAGCGCTGGCTATTATGTCCAAAGTGCATAACCCAGCTTTTGTCCACTTTGTGAGAGAGAGAGAGAGAGAGAGAGAGAGAGAGAGAGAGAGAGAGAGAGAGAGAGAGAGAGAGAGAGAGAGAGAGAGAGAGAGAGAGAGTGACACACAGAAGGTCGCGAGACAGGATAAAATATTCGCTGAGACTCTCATTAAAATTCGCTTAGTCTAACCAATGCCTGAGCTGCAGTCTTGAGTGTGGCCATGATGGTGTGGCCATGATGGTGCCTAAATAGTGATGAGGTCATGGTAATATGGTGTGACTGGTGGTGTGGCCATAATGTTGAGGCTAAGGTGGTGTAGCCAAGTTAGCACGGCTATGTTGGTGCGATCAAGACGTAGAAATGGTGGTGTGGCCATGGTGGTGTGGCCATGGTGGTGTGGCCATGTTGGTGTGACCATGGTGGTGTGGCCATGTTGGTGTGACCATGGTGGTGTGGCCATGGTGGTGTGGCCATGTTGGTGTGGCCATGGTGGTGTGGCCATGTTGGTGTCTGCATAGTAGTATAGTCATGAGTATAGTGTCACTATGGTTGTGGTGGTGTGGCCATTATATTGTGCTTATGGTGTGGCTGTGGTTGTGTGGCCATAGTGGTCTGGCCGTGGTTGTGTGGCCATGATAGTGCAGCTATGGAGGTCTGGCCGTGGTTGTGTGGCCATGGTTGTGTGGCCATGGCAATGTGGCCATGGTGATGTGGCAATGTTGGTGTGACCATGGTAGTGTGGCCATGGCAGTGTGGTCATGGTAGTGTGGCCATGGCAGTGTAACTGTGGCGGTGATAAAGGAGACACTTTTGTAACATTAGGGTGTCATCATTCTGGAAGCGTTTCAGCAGCCAGTGGAATCTTCAGTCTAGTGCAGAGTAAGGTGGAAGATGAGGAGCACTCTGAGGTAAACATTGTTAAGTCTAGTACAGAGTAAGGTGGAAGATGAGGAGCACTCTGAGGTAAACATTGTTAAGTCTAGTACAGAGTAAGGTGGAAGATGAGGAGCACTCTGAGGTAAACATTGTTAAGTCTAGTACAGAGTAAGGTGGAAGATGAGGAGCACTCTGAGGTAAACATTGTTAAGTCTAGTACAGAGTAAGGTGGAAGATGAGGAGCACTCTGAGGTAAACATTGTTAAGTCTAGTACAGAGTAAGGTGGAAGATGAGGAGCACTCTGAGGTAAACATTGTTAAGTCTAGTACAGAGTAAGGTGGAAGATGAGGAGCACTCTGAGGTAAACATTGTTAAGTCTAGTGCAGAGTAAGGTGGAAGATGAGGAGCTCTCTGAGGTAAACATTGTTAAGTCTAGTGCAGAGTAAGGTGGAAGATGAGGAGCACTCTGAGGTAAACATTGCCTCAGCCTGGAGTCGATGATGTGTTCACTCCAACAATCTAGACAAGACTGCAGAATATTCTGTGTGACGGAGCTTATATACTGATGAACGTCACAAAGTCTTAAAGAAGAGACAAACCTATGACAAGAATCAGACTGATAACAAGTCAGTCTTATAACAAGTCTGACTTATAATAAGTGACTTATCACCAAACATCCTTCACAGTACTCTAGTTCATACCTCTCCTCCTTCACAGTACTCTAGTATTACAAAAAAAGTAATTTTTAAAGAAGATGGTAAGATTTACTCCTTTTGTAATAAAGAGTTCGGGATACATAAATACACACATTAAAATCAATTAATCTTTAATATATATAAATCAACTATCTTTGGTCTAGAGGTATTTGAACTATGATATATGATATGTACATGTTACTATAATAAATTATAATTAGCATCTAACTAAAATAATAAATAATTCATAACCCTACACAGGGTACAACTTCCTTGACACTACTGTGTCACTATATATATATATCTCTATGCTAAAATAATAAATTATAAATAACATTTGTATAGTAATAAATTACAATCAACTGCTTCTCACGACACGAGGCCAGTCACATGACACTATTCAGTGTACACTACAACCAGGCCATCTTCAGTGTCCCACGACACCCTTTTCATCTCAGTGTTCCACTACGGTCCTGTGCATATCTCAGTGTTCCACTCCATCATACGTTCCTAAGTGTCACACTACGGTCCTGGCCCAGTTCAGTGTAACACTCCAACCTTTTCTTCATGTAATGTCCCACTAAACAGCATCTGATGATTCCGGCCCACAGTTGATCAACGTAGACAGTGAGTCCACAGACATCACCGGTAGTCCAGTAAATCCTCTCCAAAACCGGTTGACACACCGCTAGCCGAACACCATGTTGCAAGCTCACTGAATGCGGCCGTCAAGTAACTGAGGCCAACAGACTCAGTGAGCTGCGGTGAGCGGTTCTTCTAACGCCAGTAGATAGGTACGATTAGGTGGTCAGGTACCTACTGCGTAGATGTGTACCCTGAGGAGTTCAGGTACTTAATGTTGCTGAAGCCAGTAGACGTGTACCCTTAGGTGTTCAGGTACCTACTGCTTAGGTGCGTATCCTGAGGCGCTCAGGTACATACTGTTACTAAAGCCAGTAGACTGTACCCTTAGGTGGTCAGGTACCTACTGCTTAGATGTGCACCGTGAGGCACTCAGGAACTTACTGCTCTAAGGCCGGCTCAGCAGTCCCCACATTGGGTTTGATGACGTACCCAGTGGTACTGCCGGCCGGCAGGTTAACTATTTAACCGCTAGTTTGGCAGGGGGCCGCATACCTCCCCTCCTTCACAGTACTCTAGTTCATACCTCTCCTCCTTCACAGTACTCTAGTTCGTACCTCTCCTCCTTCACACTACTCAAGGACGTACCTCTCCTTCACAGTACAGCGCAGGGACAGGGACAGGGACAGTCAGGCACGGTTGTGTTCCGTCAAAAAACTGCGTGTCTTGATAGTAGCAGAGGGAACAGAATGCGGGAAATAAGAGTGTGCAACCATAAAGTGCATATACTCCTCTGAACAAACAAAAAAGGAATATCAGTGAACACTAAATAGAAAAATATGGATTATAGTGTCACATGGAGAGTGCCGGTGGAGGAACTGTTACTGTGGGAAATAGACCTGACCAGCACTAGTGAATTATTGCCGGATGTCGACACAAGTGGAAATAAACAAATATTGATCCATCTGTAAGTAATATAGTGAGTGACAAGGGTATATATGTGCGGTGACATATTGAACTAAATTGTAGATAAGAGTAATCTTAATTATCCCCCAGTATAGCGTACAATATATAGTGTAGATAGGGGAATATCTTACAAGCGACTGGCACTAGCGAACTATTGCCAGAGGTCCAGTGAAGTGTTAATAACGGATAAGTAATTACTATAGTCATAAGAGACAAAACGAGTGGTGGTAGCATTGAGGTGCAGGGAATCACAGCATACATAAACTGAACATACAACCGTTACCTCTACTAAACAGGAAATAAACTTTTCCATAGAAGTGAAGGGGAAAGTTAGCGTAGGCCTAGCTGCTGTGTAAATAATAAAACAATGATCCCAGTATAGCGCAGTGAAAAGTGTATTTTGAAAGAATACAGTGTATATCCTTGAGATAAACAGTGTACAGCACTACATAAAAGGAATTTAAATAATAATAATAATAATAATAATAATAATAATAATAATAATAATAGTGAAGTGTGGCAGTGTGGGTAAGTCCTGCCCGGCTCACACCCACCCTACACCCACCACCACCCTACACCCACCACCACCCTACACCCACCACCACCCTACACCCACCACCACCCTACACCCACCACCACCCTACACCCACCACCACCCTACACCCACCACCACCCTACACCCACCACCACCCTACACCCACCACCCACCCTACAAACAACACCCACCCTACACCACCACCCACATACTGCAAACTTGGTTCGTATAAATACATCTTGCATATTACTGGCACCAGCAAGAGAAAGGTAAAGTGGATATCAGTTTTCTTCCGTGGCATACAGAGTGTAGTAGGATACAGACAGGATGTCAGCACAGCATATCTGTGGGACATGTAAAAAAATTCTTGGAAGGAAATCCATAATCGCATGCAATCTATGCTCTTCCAAACACCATATCTCTTGTACTAGACTAAATACAGCCTCAAAAAATGACCTCGAACTAGCAAGGTGCTTCTGGTTGTGCAATAAAGGTGTAGAACTTGGGGCAGGTATCAGAAAGGCACTAAGGAGAGTAATAAATGATAAAAATAATCAAGAAAACAAAGATGACCCCTTGGATAGTCTACCAAAAATATATAAAACATGGGAGCAAGAGATAGTGAATCAAAAAATGCAGAATGCCCATACCACAACAGATAACTCAGAACTATCTAGTCACCCACATAGTGCTAAGCCAGACCCATCCCCCAGTCATAGCACTAATACCCACAGTGCTGGTGCTGGCCCAGGCTCAGCCCCCAGACCCAGTGCTGACTCAGACCAGCCCCTAGCCTTACTGCCAGCCCAGACTCTACTAGGGACCCTACTTCAACCACCACTAAAACCGTAAATATACAACCATCATTGCACAAGACCGAGGCCCACAGTACAGACGTAGGAGAGGAGACTCCTCCTTCTTCCTCTACTGAGGAAAGTAGATGGAATCCAGGACGGGGTGGCCTTGGCTTGGATACTTAGGATTATAGTGCAGTCCCAGAACCTGCAGAAATTGACAACACACCTCCCAACAATTTTCAACCAAAGGTGAATTTGTGCAAATATTATGCTTGGGGCATCTGTAAACATGGAATATCAGGAAAAAAATGGGACATGCAACTCTGAGCATCCCAAAAAATGTAGCGACCTCCTGTCTAAAGGAGTGTGTCGTTCTTCTTCCTGTACTTTCTTTCACCCAAAAATGTGTCACTCCTCAGTCCTTCAGAAGCAGTGTTACAACATCAACTGCCCTGCATACCATCTAAAAGGGACCAGGATGCACAGACGCCACAAGGCAAACAATAGTAGCTACGACAACCCAACTCCAGGTGATTTTTTAGTGGCTGGAAATGGAAAAAGAAAATGGAAGGAAATAACAAAAATAGTCCACCACCTTGGAGCCTTGTTGGACTGGAGGCGCAGCCAGTGGCCACCCATGGCCCTCCAGAACTACAACTACTGATGCCAATAACAAAATCCCCCCAACAAAAACAGAATACAACCTCGTTCACATTTGCTAATATACAGGGCCTTAAGCCATCTACCAAAAACAAAATATCTTTTATGAGTGGACTTCTAGAGGAGTCTAATGCAATGTTTGCAGCCTTCACAGAGCCTCACATAAAAGATCACTTTGACAGTGAAATATGGATAAGTGGTTACAATCTTTTTAGATGCGACAGAAAGAACAGGCAACAAGGGGGGGTTGGCCTGTATGTCAAAGAGTCCCTCATCTGCACAGAGTTGCTCAACACCACAAATGAGATAGTTGAAGTTCTATCAATAAAGATCGAGAACCAAAACCTAGTCATTGTGGTTGTATGTAAGCCACCAGATGCAACCTCACAACAGTTCAAGGAACAGCTACTGAAAATGGATTACTGTTTGGAAAACCTTCCAGCTCCATCCCCAAACATCTTACTGCTTGGTGATTTCAACCTAAGGCATACAAAATGGAAGAATATAGCAAATAATGTTACAGCTGAAACAATCCCCGGAGGTAGCGCAGATGAAAGGTCACACACACATGAGCTACTAAGTCTCTGTGAAAAACACACCTTAAGCCAGCAGATAGTGGAGCCAACAAGACTAGAAAACACACTTGACCTTATCTTCACAAATAATGAGGACCTGATAAGAGACATAAGAATATCAAAAACAACTAATTCCGACCACAACCTAATCGAAGTCCAGACGTACATGCATAGGGGTCCTGATCAGCAGAATGCATGTACCTGTGAAAGTGTCTTCACAAAATACAACTTCAACAACAAGAACATCAACTGGCACCAGGTAAACCATGTCCTAAACGAAACATGTTGGGAAGATGTCTTAAATGACATGGATCCAAACCAGTGCCTTGAAAGGATCAACTTCCTGGCAACCGAAGCATGTTCTAGGCACATTCCCCTAAGAAAGAAGAAGAGCAGGAGTAAACTGGAGAGAGAAAGACGCTCCCTCTACAGAAATCGACGAAGAGTCACTGAGCTCCTCAGGAGTGCTAGAACATCTGATACACGAAAGGAGGTGCTGACCAAGGAAGTGGAAACTATCGAACTTAAGTTAATAAATGACTCTTACAGGTACCAGGAGAGACAGGAGGAGCTTAAAGCTATTAGTGAAATTGAAAGAAATTAAAAATATTTCTTTTCATATGCCAAAAACAAGGCAAATACCACATCTAGTATCGGGCCCTTACTCAGACAGGATGGGACTTACACAGATGACAACAAGGAAATGAGTGAAATATTGAAATCCCAGTACGACTCTGTGTTTAGTGAACCACTAATCGGTCTGAGGATCGACGACCCAAATGATTTCTTCATGAATGAGCCTCAAAACTCCATAAATGTATGCCAGATTTCCGACATTACCCTAACTCCGATAGATTTCGAAAAAGCCAATGACAACATGCCCATGCACTCAGCCCCGGGCCCAGACTCGTGGAACTCTGTTTTTGTTAAGAACTGCAAGAAACCCCTCTCGTGTGCCCTAAGTACACTATGAAGGAGGAGCTTGGACATGGGTGAAATTCCAGTCACTTAAAACAACGGATATAGCCCCACTCCATAAAGGTGGCAGCAAAGCATTAGCTAAGAACTATAGACCAATAGCTCTGACGTCCCACATCATAAAAATCTTTGAAAGAATGCTAAGAAGCAGGATTGCAAATCACCTGGATTCCCAAAATTTGCACAATCCAGGGCAACATGGGTTCAGGGCAGTTCGCTCCTGCCTCTCACAACTACTGGATCACTATGACATGGCATAGGATGCACTGGAAGAAAATCAGAATGCAGATGTAATATACACAGACTTTGCAAAAGCATTTGACAAATGCGATCATGGTGTAATAGCCCATAAAATACGTGCTAAAGGAATAACTGGGAAAGTGGGGAGATGGATCTTCAACTTCCTAACAAATCGAACACAAAGAGTAGTGGTCAACAGAGTTAAATCGGAGGCTGCCATAGTGAAGAGCTCTATTCCACAAGGCACAGTACTCGCCCCCATCTTATTCCTTATCCTCATATCAGACATAGATAGAGATATACATCACAGCACCGTATCATCCTTTGCGGATGATACTAGGATCTGCATGAGGCTGTCATCTGCTGAGGACGCGGTTAACCTCCAAGAAGATATAAACAAAGTTTTCCAGTGGGCAACGGTAAACAATATGATGTTCAATGAGGACAAATTCCAACTACTCCATTTTGGAAAACTGGAAGAGATAATAACTAGAACAGAGTATACTACAGACTCTGGCCATACAATAGAGTGGAAAAATAATGTAAGGGACCTGGGAGTAGTAATGTCTGAGGATCTCACTTTCAAGGATCACAACAGTGCCACGATCGCACGTGCAAAGAAAATGATAGGATGGATTATGAGAACGTTCAAAACGAGATATGCCAAGCCAATGATGATCCTTTTCAAATCACTTGTTCTATCTAGGCTGGAATACTGCTGTACATTAACATCTCCATTCAAAGCAGGTGAAATCGCAGATCTAGAGAGTGTACAGAGATCCTTTACTGCATGTATAAGTTTTGTCAAGCACCTTAACTACTGGGAACGCTTGGAAGCACTTGACTTGTACTCGATGGAACGCAGGAGGGAGAGATATATCATAATCTACACTTGGAAAATCTTGGAAGGAATAGTCCCAAATCTGCACACAGAAATCACTCCCTACGAAAGTAAAAGACTGGGCAGGGGATGCACAATGCCCCCAATAAAAAGTAGGGGCGCCATTGGTACACTAAGGGAAAACACCATAAGTGTCCGGGGCCCAAGACTGTTCAACAGCCTCTCATTAAGTATTAAGGGAATTGCCAATAAACCCCTAGCTGCCTTCAAGAGAGAGCTGGACAGATTCCTAAAGTCAGTGCCGGGTCAGCCGGGCTGTGGCTCGTACGTTGGACAGCTTGCGGCCAGCAGTAACAGCCTAGTTGATCAGGCCCTGATCCATCGGGAGGCCTGGTCATGGACCGGGCCGCGGGGGCGTTGATCCCCGCAATAACCTCCAGGTAACCTCAAGGTAACTAGGCATCCTGGGTGTTAGTGGACTAGTGCGGGTGGCATCCTGGGTGTTAGTCGACTGGTGTGGGTGACCTCCTGGGTGTTAATCGACTGGTGTGGGTGGCCTCCTGAGTGTTAGTCGACTGGTGTAGGTGGCATCCTGGTTGTTATAGGGCTGGTAAGGGTGGCATGTTGGGTGCTAGTGGACTGGTATGAGTGGCATCCTGGGTGTTAGTGGACTGTTGTGGATGGCATTCTGGGTGTTAGTAGATTGGTGTGGGAAGCATCCTGGGTGTTAGTGGACTGGTGTGGGTGGAGTCCTGGGTGTTAGTGGGCTGGTATGGGTGGCATCCAGGATGTTAGTGGACTGGTGTGGGTGGCATCCTGGGTGTTAGTAGACTGGTGTGGGTGGAATCCTGGGTGTTAGTGGAATGGTGTGGGTGGCATCCTGAGTGTTAGTGAACTTGTGTGGGTGGCATCCTGGGTGTTTGTGGACTGGTGTGGGTGGAATCCTGGGTGTTAGTGGACTGGTGTGGGTGGCATCCTGAGTGTTAGTGAACTGGTGTGGGTGGCATCCTGGGTTTTAGTGAACTGGTGTGAGTGGCATCCTGGGTGTTAGTGGACTGGTGTGGGTGGCATCATGGATATTAGTGGACTGGTGTGGGTGGCATCCTGGGTGTTAATGGACTGGTGTGGGTGGCATCCTAAGTGTTATTGGACTGGTGAGGGTCACATCCTGTGTGTTAGTGGACTGGTGTGGGCGGCATCCTGGGTGTTAGTGGACTTTTGAGGGCGGCATCCTGGGTGTTAGTGGACTGGTGTGGGTGGCATCCTGGGTGTTAGTGGACTGGTGAGGGTGGCATCATGGTTGTTAGTGGACCGGTGTGGGTGGCATCCTGGGTGTTAGTGGACTGGTGAGGGTGGCATCCTGGGTGTTAGTGTACTGGTGTGGGTGGCATCCTTGGTGTTAGTGGACTGGTGATGGTGGCATCCTGGGTGTTAGTGTACTGGTGTGGGTTGCATCCTGGGTGTTAGTGGACTGGTGTAGGTCACATCCTGTGTGTTAGTGGACTGGTGTGGGCGGCATCCTGGGTGTTAGTGGACTGGTGTGGGTGGCATCATGGATATTAGTGGACTGGTGTGGGTGGCATCCTGGGTGTTAATGGACTGGTGTGGGTGGCATCCTAGGTGTTATTGGACTGGTGAGGGTCACATCCTGTGTGTTAGTGGACTGGTGTGGGGGGCATCCTGGGTGTTAGTGGACTTTTGAGGGCGGCATCCTGGGTGTTAGTGGACTGGAGTGGGTGGCATCATGGTTGTTAGTGGACTGGTGTGGGTGGCATCCTGGGTGTTAGTGGACTGGTGAGGGTGGCATCCTGGGTGTTAGTGTACTGGTGTGGGTGGCATCCTTGGTGTTAGTGGACTGGTGATGGTGGCATCCTGGGTGTTAGTGTACTGGTGTGGGTTGCATCCTGGGTGTTTGTGGACTGGTGTAGGTCACATCCTTGGTGTTAGTGGACTGGTTTGGGTGGCATCCTCGGCGTTTGTGGACTGGTGTTGGTGGCATCCTGGGTGTTAGTGGACTGGTGTGGGTCACATCCTGTGTGTTAGTGGACTGGCGTGGGTCACATCCTGTGTGTCAGTGGACTGGTGTGGGTGGCATCCTGGATGTTAGTGGACTGGTGTGGGTGGCATCCTGGGTGTTAATGGACTGGAGTGGGTGGCATCCTAGGTGTTATTGGACTGGTGAAGGTCACATCCTGTGTGTTAGTGGACTGGTGTGGGCGGCATCCTGGGTGTTAGTGGTCCTTTGAGGGAGTCATCCTGGGTTTTAGTGGACTGGTGTGGGTGGCATCCTTGGGGTTAGTGGACTGGCGTGGGTGGCATCCTGGGTGTTAATGGACTTGTGTGGGAGGCATCCTGGATGTTAGTGGACTGGAGAGGGTGGTATCCTGGGAGTTAGTGTACTGGTGTGGGTGGCATCCTGGGTGTTAGTGGACTGGTGTGGGTGGCATCCTGAACGTTTGTAGACTGGTGTGGGTGACATCCTAGGTGTTACTGGACTGGTGTGGGTGCCATTCTGGGAGTTAGTGGACTGGTGAGGGTGGCATCCTGGGTGTTAGTGTACTGGTGTGGGTGGCATCCTGGGTGTTAGTAGACTGGTGTAGGTCACATCCTGGGTGTTAGTGGACTGGTGTGGGTGGCATCCTGGGCGTTTGTGGACTGGTGTTGGTTGCATCCTGGGTGTTAGTGGACTGGTGTGGGTGGGATCCTGGGTGTTAGTGGACTGGTGTGGGTGACATCCTGGGTGTTACTGAACTGGTGTGGGTGGCATCCTGGGTGTTAGTGCATTGATGTGGGTGGCATCCTGTGTGTTAGTGGACTGGTGTGGGTCATATCCTGGGTGTTTGTGGACTGGTGTGGGTGGCATCCTGGGTGTTAGTGGACTGGTGTGGGTCACATCCTGGGTGTTAGTAGACTGGTGTAGGTCACATCCTGGGTGTTAGTGGACTGGTGTGGGTGGCATCCTGGGCGTTTGTGGACTGGTGTTGGTTGCATCCTGGGTGTTAGTGGACTGGTGTGGGTGGGATCCTGGGTGTTAGTGGACTGGTGTGGGTGACATCCTGGGTGTTAGTGAACTGGTGTGGGTGGCATCCTGGGTGTTAGTGGACTCTTGTGGGAGGCATCCTGGGTACTCACCTAATTGAACTCACCTAATTGTGGTTGCAGGGGTCGAGACTCAGCTCCTGGCCCTGCCTCTTCACTGATCGCTACTGGGTCCTCTCTCTCTCTGCTTCCTGAGCTTTATCATACCTCTTCTTAAAACTATGTATGGTTCCTGCCTCCACTACTTCACTTGCTAGGCTATTCCACTTGCTGACAACTCAATGACTGAAGAAATACTTCCTAACGTCCCTGTGACTCGTCTGAGTCTTCAGCTTCCAGTTGTGACCCCTTGTCCCTGTGTCCCCTCTCTGGAACATCCTATCTCTGTCCACCTTCTCTATTCCCCGCAGTATCTTGTATGTCGTTATCATGTCTCCCCTGACCCTTCTGTCCTTCAGTGTCGTCAGTCCGATTTCCCTTAACCTTTCCTCGTACGACATTCCCTTGAGCTCTGGGACTAGCCTTGTTGCAAACCTTTGTACTTTCTCTAACTTCTTGACGTGCTTGACCAGGTGTGGGTTCCAGACTGGTGCTGCATACTCCAGTATGGGCCTAACATACACAGTGTACAGTGTCTTGAACGATTCCTTATTAACGTATCGGAACGCTATTCTCAGGTTTGTCAGGCGCCCGTATGCTGCAGCGGTTATTTGATTGATGTGTGCCTCCGGTGAGGTGCTCGGTGTTATGGTCACCCCAAGGTATTTCTCCCTGAGTGAGGTCTGTAGTCTTTGCCCAAATAGCCTATACTCTGTCTGCGGTCTTCTTTGCCCCTCCCCAATCTTCATGACTTTGCATTTGGCTGGATTGAATTCGAGAAGCCAGTTACTGGACCACATGTCCAGCCTGTCCAGGTCTCTTTGCAGTCCTGCCTCATCCTCGTCCGATTTAATTCTTCTCATCAACTTCACTTCATCTGCGAACAGGGACACTTCAGAGTCTATTCCTTCCATCATGTCGTTCACATATATCAAAAATAGCACTGCTCCTAGAACTGACCCCTGTGGGACCCCGCTCGTAACATGCGCCCACTGTGATACCTCTTCACGTGTTAGTGGATGTTAGTGGACTAGTGTGGGTGGCATCCTGGGTGTTACTGGACTTGTGTGGGTGGCATCCTGGGTGTTACTGGACTTGTGTGGGTGGCATCCTGGGTGTTAGTGGACTTGGGTGGGTGACATCATGGGTGTTAGCTGATTAATGTGGGTGGCATCCTGGGTGTTAGTGGACTTGTGTGGATGACATCCTGCGTGTTAGTGGACTGGTGTGGGTGATATCCTGAATGTTAGTGGACTGGTGTGGGTGACATACTGTGTGTTAGTGGACTGGAGTCCGTGGCATCCTTGGTATTAGTGGACTGGAGTCCGTGGCATCCTTGGTATTAGTGGAATGGTTCGGGTGGCATCCTGGGTGTTAGTGGACCGGTGTGTAGGCAACCTGGATGTTAGTGGACTGGTGTGTGGCACATCCTGGGTGTTAGTGGACTGGTGTGGGTGGCATCCTGGGTGTTAGTGGACTGGTGTGGGTGGCCTCCTGAGTGTTAGTGGACTGGTGTGAGTGGCATTCTGGGTATGAGTGGGCTGGTGTGGGGGACATCCTGGCTGTTAGTGAACTGGTGTGGGTGGCCTTCTGGTTATGAGTGGATTGGTGTGTGTGTGGCATCCTGGGTGTTAGTGAACTAGTGAGGGTGGTATCGTGGGCGTTAGTAGACTGGCGTGGGTGGCATCCTGGGTGTTACTAGACTGGTGTGTGTGGCATCCTGGGTGTTATTGTATTGGTGTGGGTGGCATTCTGGGTGTTAGTGGACTGGTGTGGGTGGCATCCTGGGTGTTAGTGGACACGTGTGGGTGGCATCATGGGTGTGTGTTGACTATTGCGTGTCACATCCTGGGTATTATTGGACTGGTGTGGGTGGCATCCTGCGTGTTAGTGGACTGGTGTGGGTTGCATCCTGGGTGTTATTATACTGGTGTGTGTCACATCCTGGGTGTTAGAAGACTGGTGTGGGTGGCATCCTGGGTGTTAGTGGACTGGTGTGGGTGGCATCCTAGTTGTTAGTGGACTGGTGTGGGTGGCATCGTGGGTGTTAGTGGACTGCTGTGTGTGGCATCTTGGGTGTTAATGGAGTGGTGTGGGTGGAATCCTAGGTGTTAGTTGACTGGTGTGTGTCGCGTCCTGGGTGTTAGTTAACTGGTGTGGGTGTCATCCTTGGTGTTATTGGATTGGTGTGGGTGTCTTCCTGGGTGTTAGTGGAATGGTGTGGTTGGCATTCTTGATGTTAGTGGAGTGGTGTTGGTGGCATAATGGGTGTTAGGTGACTGGTGTGGGTGGCATCCTGTGTGTTAGTGGACAGGTGTGTGAGGCACCCATGGTTTTAGTGGACTTTTGTTGGTGGCATCATGATTGTTAGTGGATTTGTGTGAGTGGCACCCTGGGTGTCAGTGGACTGGTGTGGCTGGAATTCTGTGTGTTAGTGGACTGGTGTGGGTGGCATTCTGGGTGTTAGTGGACTTGTGTGGGTGGCATTCTGGTTGTTAGTGGACTGGTTTGGGTGGCATTCCTATTGTTAGTGGACAGGAGTGGGTGGCATCCGGGGTGTTAGTGGACTGTTTTTTTGGCACATCCTGGGTTTTAGTGGACAAGTGTGGGTGGCATACTGGGTGTTAGTGGACTTGTGTGAGTGGCACCCTGGGTGTTAGTGGACTGTTGTTGGTCACATCCTGGGTTTTAGTGAACTGGATTGGGTCATATCCTGGGCGTTTGTGAACTGGTGTTGCTGGCATCTTATGTGTTAGTGGACTGGTGTGGGTGGCATCCTGGGTATTAGTGGACATTTGTGGGTCACATCCTGGGTGTCAGTGGACTGATGTGGTTGGCATCCATGGTGTCACTGGACTGGTGTGGGAGGCATCCTGGGTGTTAGTGGACTGGTGTAGGTGACATCTTGGGTGTTAGTGGACTGGTGTGGTGGGCATCCTGGGTGTTAGTGGACTGGTGTAGGTGACATCTTGGGTGTTAGTGGACTGGTGTGGTGGGCATCCTGGGTGTTAGTGGACTTGTGTAGGTGACATCTTGGGTGTTAGTGGACTGGTGTGGTGGGCATCCTGGGTGTTAGTGGACTGGTGTAGGTGACATCTAGGGTGTTAGTGGACTGGTGTGGTGGGCATCCTGGGTGTTAGTGGACTGGTGTAGGTGATATCTTGGGTGTTAGTGGACTGGTGTGGTGGGCATCCTGGGTGTTAGTGGACTGGTGTAGGTGACATCTTGGGTGTTAGTGGACTGGTGTGGTGGGCATCCTGGGTGTTAGTGGACTGGTGTAAGTGACATCTTGGGTGTTAGTGGACTGGTGTGGTGGGCATCCTGGGTGTTAGTGGACTGGTGTAGGTGACATCTTAGGTGTTAGTGGACTGGTGTGGTGGGCATCCTGGGTGTTAGTGGACTGGTGTAAGTGACATCTTGGGTGTTGGTGGACTGGTGTGGTGGGCATCCTGGGTGTTAGTGGACTGGTGTAGGTGACATCTTGGGTGTTAGTGGACTGGTGTGGTGGGCATCCTGGGTGTTAGTGGACTGGTGTAGGTGACATCTTGGGTGTTAGTGGACTGGTGTGGTGGGCATCCTGGGTGTTAGTGGACTGGTGTAATTGACATCTTGGGTGTTAGTGGACTCGTGTGGTGGGCATCCTGGGTGTTAGTGGACTGGTGTGGGTCACATCCTGGGTGTTAGTGGACTGGTGTGGGTCACATCCTGGGTGTTAGTTGACTGGTGTGGGTCACATCCTGGGTGTTAGTAGGCTGTTGTAGGTGGCATCCTGAGTGTTAGTTGACTTTTGTGGGTGGCATCCTGGGTGTTAGTGGACTGGTGTAGGTGACATCTTGGGTGTTGGTGGACTGGTGTGGTGGGCATCCTGGGTGTTAGTGGACTGGTGTAGGTGACATCTTGGGTGTTAGTGGACTGGTGTGGTGGGCATCCTGGGTGTTAGTGGACTGGTGTAGGTGACATCTTGGGTGTTAGTGGACTGGTGTGGTGGGCATCCTGGGTGTTAGTGGACTGGTGTAATTGACATCTTGGGTGTTAGTGGACTCGTGTGGTGGGCATCCTGGGTGTTAGTGGACTGGTGTGGGTCACATCCTGGGTGTTAGTGGACTGGTGTGGGTCACATCCTGGGTGTTAGTTGACTGGTGTGGGTCACATCCTGGGTGTTAGTAGGCTGTTGTAGGTGGCATCCTGAGTGTTAGTTGACTTTTGTGGGAGGCATCCTGGATGTTAGTGGACTTGTGTGCGTGGCATCCTGGGTGGTATTAGACAAGTGTGTGTGGTATCCTGGGTGTTAGTGGTATGGTGTGGGTGGCATCCTGGGTGTTATTGGACAAGTGTGTGTGGTATCCTGGGTGTTAGTGGAGTGGTGTGGGTGGCATCCTGGGTGTTATTGGATTGGTGTGTGTCACATCCTGCATGTTAGTGAACTGGTGTGTTATTCACTTCCTGGGTGTTAGAGGACTCATACGGGTGGCATTCTGGGTGTGTTAGTGGACTGATGTGAGTCACATCCTCGGTGTTAGTTGACTGGTGTGGGTCACATATTGGGTGTTAGTGGACTGGTGTGTTTTTCTTACTGAGCGTTAGTGGAGTTGTGAGGGTGGCATCCTGTGAGTTAAAGGACTGGTGAGGGTCAGATCCTGAATGTTAGTGGAGTGGTGTGGGTAGCATCCTGGGAGTTAGTGAACTGGTGTGGGTCACATCCTGGGTGTTAGTGGACTGGTGTGGGTGGCATTCTGGGTGTTAGTGGACTGGTGTTGGTGGCATTCTGGGTGTTAGTGGACTGGTGTGGGTCACATCCTGGGTGTTAGTGGACTGGTGTTGGTCAGATCCTGGGTGTTAGTGGACTGGTGTGGGTCACATATTGGGTGTTAGTGGACTGGTGTGTTTTTCTTACTGAGCGTTAGTGGAGTTGTGAGGGTGGCATCCTGTGAGTTAAAGGACTGGTGAGGGTCAGATCCTGAATGTTAGTGGACTGGTGTGGGTAGCATCCTGGGAGTTAGTGAACTGGTGTTGGTCAGATCCTGGGTGTTAGTGGACTGGTGTTGGTCAGATCCTGGGTGTTAGTGGACTGGTGTGGGTCACATCCTGGGTGTTAGTGGACTGGTGTGGGTGGCATTCTGAGTGTTAGTGGAGTGGTGTGGGTGGCATCCTGGGTGTTAGTGGACTGGTGTGGGTGGCATCCTGGGTGTTAGTGGACTGGTGTTGGTTACATCCTGGGTGTTAGTGGACTGTGGTGGGTGTCAACCAGGGTGTTAGTGGACTTGTGTGGGTGGCATCCATGATGTTAGTGGACTTGTGTGGGTGGCATCCTTGATGTTAGTGGACTTGTGTGGGTGGTATCCTGGGTGTTAGTGGACTGGTGTGAGTGGCGTCCTGGGTGTTAGTGGACTGGTGTGGGTGGCATCCTGGATGTCAGTGGACTGGTGTGAGTGGCATCCTGGGTGTTAGTGGACTGGTGTGGGTGGCATCCTGGATGTCAGTGGACTGGTGTGGGTGGCATCCTGGGTGTTAGTGGACTGGTGTGGGTGGCATCCTGGGTGTTAGTGGACTGGTGTGGGTGGCATCCTGGGTGTTAGTGGACTGGTGTGGGTGGCATCCTGGGTGTTAGTGGACTGGTGTGGGTGGCATCCTGGGTGTTAGTGGACTGGTGTGGGTGGCATCCTGGGTGTTAGTGGACTGGTGTGGGTGGCATCCTGGGTGTTAGTGGACTGGTGTGGGTCACATCCTGGGTGTTAGTGGACTAGTGTGGGTCACATCCTGGGTGTTAGTGGACTGGTGTGGGTGGCATCCTGGGTGTTAGTGGACTGGTGTGGGTGGCATCCTGGGTGTTAGTGGACTGGTGTGGGTGGCATCCTGGGTGTTAGTGGACTGGTGTGGGTGGCATCCTGGGTGTTAGTGGACTGGTGTGGGTGGCATCCTGGGTGTTAGTGTATATTGCGACCCCTGAATGGGTCACAATGTATACAATGTATATTACCTGTTTATATAATTTTATATTGCTTATATTTGCGATATTAGCTAATTCGTAAATATATTGATTTATATTATTATTTGACTTAGTTATATTATTAGGTCGGATGTAACATTTTTATATTATTCAGTGCTCGTAGTTCCAGTGTTAAGTAGCTGACAACATTGTCTAATTATCGCTCTGCTCGGTGTTCATTATGCTGCTAACTTGTCTGTGTTGCTGGGCAGCAGCAGTCCATGGAGAGTCATGTGATCAGGGCGGGGTTATCACACCTCACCTGGAGGGAGTCTAGCTGGCCTGTGCTTCTTATTGTCGTTAGGAAGTTGCTTTTAAGAAGAGGTCCCACACCTTCTCTCCCTTGACGGTCCTTGTTGGAAGATCGTCTCTGTCACTTTCTTGTTGTTGGTTCTGTGTAACTCTGTTCACAGAGCATAGTCTTAATGCAACACTTTACTACACTACTCAAGACAGCACTACACTATGCTACAACACACAATCCATTATTACACTACGATATAGAACACTACACATCAAAAGACAGCATAGCATTACACTGCACTACAATACTCATCACTGCCCTGCACTTGACAGCTCTACACTACACTGCACAACACTTCAGAAGAATGCAGTACACTACACTACACTACAGTTCACTATACTACTCTTCACTGCACAGCACTACACTACTCAACACTGCACTACAATACACAAAACTGCACTACAATACACTACACTATGCAATACTAAACTTCACTATATTTCACTACAATACAACACTCTACACAACACAATACTGCACTACACAACACTATATTGTACAACATTACATAACTCTTCACTACACTGCACTACAATACTCAACACTACACTACACTTCAAAAGACAGCACTGCACTACAATACTCAACACTACACTACACAACACTACACAATACTTCATTAATCAGCACTACAATACTCAACACTACACTACACAACACTACACAATACTTCATTAATCAGCACTACAATACTCAACACTACACTACACAACACTACACAATACTTCATTAATCAGCACTACAATACTCAACACTACACTACACTACACTACACAATGCTTCATTAATCAACACTACAATACTCAACACTACACTACACAACACTACACAATGCTTCATTAATCAGCACTACAATACTCAACACTACACTACACAACACTACACAATGCTTCATTAATCAGCACTACAATACTCAACACTACACTACACTACACTACACAATGCTTCATTAATCAGCACTACAATACTCAACACTACACTACACAACACTACACAATGCTTCATTAATCAGCACTACAATACTCAACACTACACTACACAACACTACACAATACTTCATTAATCAGCACTACAATACTCAACACTGCACTACACTACACTACAAAACACTTTATTAATCAACACTACACTAAACTACTCTACACATGACATCATTACACTACACAACACTACACTTCACTACACTTCACAGCACTACATTACACTACACAACACTACACTTCACTACACTTCACAGCACTACATTACACTACAGAACACTACACTACACTGAACAAAAAAATATTTTAATAAGCTACACTGCAAAACACCACACAACACTAGACTTCACTACACTACTCAACACTATGCTACAGTATACTACAAAACACTACACTACAGTACACATCACAACATTACAATATACAACAGTACACTACACTGTACAAGAGAGCACTAAACTATGCTACACAATGCAACACTACACTGCACTAAACAACACTATGCAACACTACACTACACTTCACTAGACAGCACTACAGTACACTACACTTGTCAACACTACGCTGCACTACACAGCACTACACATGACAGCACTACACTATGCAACACTTCACCACTACTCAACACTACACTTCACTACACATCACTACACAGTGCTTCACTACACATGTTATGCCTTCATGTTGTTAATTGCTCATAACAACATGAAGGCATAACAATCTCCTCATTAAAAACTTAAAAATCTTCTCACAGCAACACATGAAACTCCCCATAACAACATAAGAAACTTCTCATAATAATAACATAAATTCCTTATATTAACAACTACTCCTAACAACTTAAACCTTCAACTCAAGATCCTCGTAACTTCTTATTACATTTTTCTTGCTTCTCCAAGCGTCTTTTCTTAGCTCTCTCCTTTATATCAGCTTGTATGACTTTATTCTCTTGATCAACAAACATTGCTCTTAACACAAATAACCCGCACATAAAAGACAGAAGCTTACGACGACGTTTCGGTCCGACTTGGACCATTGACAAAGTGCGGGTTATTTGTGTATCGTTCCAGTCACGGTATTGTGCCTTTTTGTTATTTATTGCTCTTAACGTTCTATTGTGTTCAAGGATTTCTTTCCTTTCTTGAAGAATTTCCTGCTTCAGGATTCTTTCATTTTCCATTATCTTCTTCCATTTTCTAATTTCCTCTAGAAGCAATCGTCGTTGTTCATCCATTGTGATCTAGTTGTTACTAGTACTCTTCACAATGAATTCAGGTGAAAGAATCAAACAGGTGGAGGTGGGGTTCGAACCCACTTTCTTTATCTTGCAGAGTCAGATGCTTTACTGACTCGGCTGTGGGAGTACGATTGGAAAATATCGAAATTGATATTTATTCTTCTAAATTTCACCAGAGACATCAAGTGAAACTCAAGTGATGTCTGAACAATAATTACTATGAAGCTATGACTGTCTTGTACAGTGTAGTGTAGTGTTCTGCAGTGTAATGTAGTGTTCTGTAGTGTAATGTAGTGTAGTGTTGTGTAGTGTAATGATAACTTGCATTGTGTAGTTTAGTGTAGTGTTGTGTAATAAGGTGCTGTGTAGTGTAGTGAAGCGTTGAGTATTGTAGTGCAGTGCTCTCTTGTCAAGTGTAGTGTTCTGTAGTGTTGTGTAGTGTAGTGATGGATTGTGTAGTGTAGCACAGTGCAGTGCTGCCTTGTAGAGTGTAGTGAAGCATTGTGTAGTGCTGTGCAATATAGTGCTGTTGATCTTGTTGATGGGGTTTATAGGGCCACTGAGAGCATATGCCGTATCGAGCCTGATGCAATGTAGTGTTGTGTAGTGTTGTATTGTGTAAAGTGCTGTATGGTAGTGAAGTATAGTGTAGTTTAGTATTGCATAGTGTGGTGCATTATGGTGCAGTGTTGTGTAGTGTCGTGCTATGCAGTGAAGAGTAGTATAGTGATCTGAAGTGTAGTGCTCTGCAGTCTTGTGAAGTGTTGTGCAGTGTAGTGTAGAGATGTCTAGTGTAGTGTAGTGTTGAGTATTGTAGAGCAGAATAATGCAATGCTGTCTTGTGTTGTGTAGTGTTCTGTAGTGTTGTTTAGTGCAGTGTTCTGTAGTGTTGTGTAGTGCAGTGTTCTGTAGTGTTGTGTAGTGCAGTGTTCTGTAGTGTTGTGTAGTGCAGTGTTCTGCAGTGTTGTGTAGTGCAGTGTTCTGTAGTGTTGTGTAGTGCAGTGTTCTGTAGTGTTGTGTAGTGCAGTGTTCTGTAGTGTTGTGTAGTGCAGTGTTCTGTAGTGTTGTGTAGTGCAGTGTTCTGTAGTGTTGTGTAGTGCAGTGTTCTGTAGTGTTGTGTAGTGCAGTGTTCTGTAGTGTTGTGTAGTGCAGTGTTCTGTAGTGTTGTGTAGTGCAGTGTTCTGTAGTGTTGTGTAGTGCAGTGTTCTGTAGTGTTGTGTAGTGCAGTGTTCTGTAGTGTTGTGTAGTGCAGTGTTCTGTAGTGTTGTGTAGTGCAGTGTTCTGTAGTGTTGTGTAGTGCAGTGCTGTCTTGTGTTGTGTAGTGTTCTGTAGTGTTGTGCAGTGACGGGTTATGTAGTGCAGCATAGTGTTGTAATGTATTTTGTAGTGTAGTGAAGTGTTGTGTAGTGTAGTGTAGATTAGTGTTCTGTAGTGTAGTGTAGTGTAGTAGTAATGGATTGTGTAGTATAGCAGAGTGCGGTGAAGTCTTGAGTAGTGTAGTGAAGTGTTGCATTATGTAATGTAGTGTTGTGTGTTGCATTGAGTTGTGTAGAGAATGGTAGTGTTGTCTTGTGTAGTGTAGTTTAGTTCAGTGTTTTGTAATGAAGCGCTGCTTAGAGTAGTGTTGAGTACTGCAGTGCAGCTTAGTGCAATGTTGTCTTGTGTAGTGCAGTGTTGTGTAGTGTTGTTTAGAGTAGTGTTGAGTATTGCAGTGCAGCGTAGTGCAATGTTGTCTTGTGTAGAGCAGTGTTCTGTAGTGTTGTTTAGAGTAGTGTTGAGTATTGCAGCGCAGCGTAGTGCAATGTTGTCTTGTGTAGAGCAGTGTTCTGTAGTGTTGTGTAGAGTAGTGTTGAGTATTGCAGTGCAGCGTAGTGCAATGTTGTCTTGTGTAGAGCAGTGTTCTGTAGTGTTGTTTAGAGTAGTGTTGAGTATTGCAGTGCAGCGTAGTGCAATGTTGTCTTGTGTAGAGCAGTGTTCTGTAGTGTTGTGTAGTGCAGAGTTGTGTAGTGTTGTTTAGAGTAGTGTTGAGTACTGCAGAGCAGCGTAGTGCAATGTTGTCTTGTGTAGTGCAGTGTTCTTTAGTGTTGTGTAGTGCAGTGTTCTGTAGTGTTGTGTAGTGCAGTGTTCTGTAGTGTTGTGTAGTGCAGTGTAGTGATGGGTTATGTAGTGCAGTGTTCTGTAGTGTTGTGTAGTGCAGTGTTCTGTAGTGTTGTGTAGTGCAGTGTTCTGTAGTGTTGTGTAGTGCAGTGTTCTGTAGTGTTGTGTAGTGCAGTGTTCTGTAGTGTTGTGTAGTGCAGTGTTCTGTAGTGTTGTGTAGTGCAGTGTTCTGTAGTGTTGTGTAGTGCAGTGTTCTGTAGTGTTGTGTAGTGCAGTGTTCTGTAGTGTTGTGTAGTGCAGTGTTCTGTAGTGTTGTGTAGTGCAGTGTTCTGTAGTGTTGTGTAGTGCAGTGTTCTGTAGTGTTGTGTAGTGCAGTGTTCTGTAGTGTTGTGTAGTGCAGTGTTCTGTAGTGTTGTGTAGTGCAGTGTTCTGTAGTGTTGTGTAGTGCAGTGTTCTGTAGTGTTGTGTAGTGCAGTGTTCTGTAGTGTTGTGTAGTGCAGTGTTCTGTAGTGTTGTGTAGTGCAGTGTTCTGTAGTGTTGTGTAGTGCAGTGTTCTGTAGTGTTGTGTAGTGCAGTGTTCTGTAGTGTTGTGTAGTGCAGTGTTCTGTAGTGTTGTGTAGTGCAGTGTTCTGTAGTGTTGTGTAGTGCAGTGTTCTGTAGTGTTGTGTAGTGCAGTGTTCTGTAGTGTTGTGTAGTGCAGTGTTCTGTAGTGTTGTGTAGTGCAGTGTTCTGTAGTGTTGTGTAGTGCAGTGTTCTGTAGTGTTGTGTAGTGCAGTGTAGTGATGGGTTATGTAGTGCAGTGTTCTGTAGTGTTGTGTAGTGCAGTGTTCTGTAGTGTTGTGTAGTGCAGTGTTCTGTAGTGTTGTGTAGTGCAGTGTAGTGATGGGTTGTGTAGTGCAGTGTTCTGTAGTGTTGTGTAGTGCAGTGTTCTGTAGTGTTGTGTAGTGCAGTGTTCTGTAGTGTTGTGTAGTGCAGTGTTCTGTAGTGTTGTGTAGTGCAGTGTTCTGTAGTGTTGTGTAGTGCAGTGTTCTGTAGTGTTGTGTAGTGCAGTGTTCTGTAGTGTTGTGTAGTGCAGTGTAGTGATGGGTTGTGTAGTGCAGTGTTCTGTAGTGTTGTGTAGTGCAGTGTAGTGATGGGTTATGTAGTGCAGTGTTCTGTAGTGTTGTGTAGTGCAGTGTTCTGTAGTGTTGTGTAGTGCAGTGTAGTGATGGGTTATGTAGTGCAGTGTTCTGTAGTGTTGTGTAGTGCAGTGTTCTGTAGTGTTGTGTAGTGCAGTGTAGTGATGGGTTGTGTAGTGCAGTGTTCTGTAGTGTTGTGTAGTGCAGTGTTCTGTAGTGTTGTGTAGTGCAGTGTTCTGTAGTGTTGTGTAGTGCAGTGTTCTGTAGTGTTGTGTAGTGCAGTGTTCTGTAGTGTTGTGTAGTGCAGTGTTCTGTAGTGTTGTGTAGTGCAGTGTTCTGTAGTGTTGTGTAGTGCAGTGTTCTGTAGTGTTGTGTAGTGCAGCGTTCTGTAGTGTTGTGTAGTGCAGTGTTCTGTAGTGTTGTGTAGTGCAGTGTTCTGTAGTGTTGTGTAGTGCAGTGTTCTGTAGTGTTGTGTAGTGCAGTGTTCTGTAGTGTTGTGTAGTGCAGTGTTCTGTAGTGTTGTGTAGTGCAGTGTTCTGTAGTGTTGTGTAGTGCAGTGTTCTGTAGTGTTGTGTAGTGCAGTGTTCTGTAGTGTTGTGTAGTGCAGTGTTCTGTAGTGTTGTGTAGTGCAGTGTTCTGTAGTGTTGTGTAGTGCAGTGTTCTGTAGTGTTGTGTAGTGCAGTGTTGTGTAGTGTTGTGTAGTGCAGTGTTCTGTAGAGTTGTGTAGTGCAGTGTTCTGTAGTGTTGTGTAGTGCAGTGTTCTGTAGTGTTGTGTAGTGCAGTGTTCTGTAGTGTTGTGTAGTGCAGTGTTCTGTAGTGTTGTGTAGTGCAGTGTTCTGTAGTGTTGTGTAGTGCAGTGTTCTGTAGTGTTGTGTAGTGCAGTGTTCTGTAGTGTTGTGTAGTGCAGTGTTCTGTAGTGTTGTGTAGTGCAGTGTTCTGTAGTGTTGTGTAGTGCAGTGTTCTGTAGTGTTGTGTAGTGCAGTGTTCTGTAGTGTTGTGTAGTGCAGTGTTCTGTAGTGTTGTGTAGTGCAGTGTTCTGTAGTGTTGTGTAGTGCAGTGTTCTGTAGTGTTGAGTAGTGCAGTGTTCTGTAGTGTTGTGTAGTGCAGTGTTCTGTAGTGTTGTGTAGTGCAGTGTTCTGTAGTGTTGTGTAGTGCAGTGTAGTGATGGGTTATGTAGTGCAGTGTTCTGTAGTGTTGTGTAGTGCAGTGTTCTGTAGTGTTGTGTAGTGCAGTGTTCTGTAGTGTTGTGTAGTGCAGTGTAGTGAGTGTTCTGTAGTGTTGTGTAGTGCCGTGTTCTGTAGTGTTGTGTAGTGCAGTGTTCTGTAGTGTTGTGTAGTGCAGTGTTCTGTAGTGTTGTGTAGTGCAGTGTTCTGTAGTGTTGTGTAGTGCAGTGTTCTGTAGTGTTGTGTAGTGCAGTGTTCTGTAGTGTTGTGTAGTGCAGTGTTCTGTAGTGTTGTGTAGTGCAGTGTTCTGTAGTGTTGTGTAGTGCAGTGTTCTGTAGTGTTGTGTAGTGCAGTGTTCTGTAGTGTTGTGTAGTGCAGTGTTCTGTAGTGTTGTGTAGTGCAGTGTTCTGTAGTGTTGTGTAGTGCAGTGTTCTGTAGTGTTGTGTAGTGCAGTGTTCTGTAGTGTTGTGTAGTGCAGTGTTCTGTAGTGTTGTGTAGTGCAGTGTTCTGTAGTGTTGTGTAGTGCAGTGTTCTGTAGTGTTGTGTAGTGCAGTGTAGTGATGGGTTATGTAGTGCAGTGTTCTGTAGTGTTGTGTAGTGCAGTGTTCTGTAGTGTTGTGTAGTGCAGTGTTCTGTAGTGTTGTGTAGTGCAGTGTTCTGTAGTGTTGTGTAGTGCAGTGTTCTGTAGTGTTGTGTAGTGCAGTGTTCTGTAGTGTTGTGTAGTGCAGTGTTCTGTAGTGTTGTGTAGTGCAGTGTTCTGTAGTGTTGTGTAGTGCAGTGTAGTGATGGGTTATGTAGTGCAGTGTTCTGTAGTGTTGTGTAGTGCAGTGTTCTGTAGTGTTGTGTAGTGCAGTGTTCTGTAGTGTTGTGTAGTGCAGTGTTCTGTAGTGTTGTGTAGTGCAGTGTTCTGTAGTGTTGTGTAGTGCAGTGTAGTGATGGGTTATGTAGTGCAGTGTTCTGTAGTGTTGTGTAGTGCAGTGTTCTGTAGTGTTGTGTAGTGCAGTGTAGTGATGGGTTGTGTAGTGCAGTGTTCTGTAGTGTTGTGTAGTGCAGTGTAGTGATGGGTTATGTAGTGCAGTGTTCTGTAGTGTTGTGTAGTGCAGTGTTCTGTAGTGTTGTGTAGTGCAGTGTAGTGATGGGTTGTGTAGTGCAGTGTTCTGTAGTGTTGTGTAGTGCAGTGTTCTATAGTGTTGTGTAGTGCAGTGTTCTGTAGTGTTGTGTAGTGCAGTGTTCTGTAGTGTTGTGTAGTGCAGTGTTCTGTAGTGTTGTGTAGTGCAGTGTTCTGTAGTGTTGTGTAGTGCAGTGTTCTGTAGTGTTGCGTAGTGCAGTGTAGTGATGGGTTGTGTAGTGCAGTGTTCTGTAGTGTTGTGTAGTGCAGTGTTCTGTAGTATTGTGTAGTGCAGTGTTCTGTAGTGTTGTGTAGTGCAGTGTTCTGTAGTGTTGTGTAGTGCAGTGTTCTGTAGTGTTGTGTAGTGCAGTGTTCTGTAGTGTTGTGTAGTGCAGTGTTCTGTAGTGTTGTGTAGTGCAGTGTTCTGTAGTGTTGTGTAGTGCAGTGTTCTGTAGTGTTATGTAGTGCAGTGTTCTGTAGTGTTGTGTAGTGCAGTGTTCTGTAGTGTTGTGTAGTGCAGTGTTCTGTAGTGTTGTGTAGTGCAGTGTTCTGTAGTGTTGTGTAGTGCAGTGTTCTGTAGTGTTGTGTAGTGCAGTGTTCTGTAGTGTTGTGTAGTGCAGTGTAGTGATGGGTTGTGTAGTGCAGTGTTCTGTAGTGTTGTGTAGTGCAGTGTAGTGATGGGTTATGTAGTGCAGTGTTCTGTAGTGTTGTGTAGTGCAGTGTTCTGTAGTGTTGTGTAGTGCAGTGTAGTGATGGGTTGTGTAGTGCAGTGTTCTGTAGTGTTGTGTAGTGCAGTGTTCTGTAGTGTTGTGTAGTGCAGTGTTCTGTAGTGTTGTGTAGTGCAGTGTTCTGTAGTGTTGTGTAGTGCAGTGTTCTGTAGTGTTGTGTAGTGCAGTGTTCTGTAGTGTTGTGTAGTGCAGTGTTCTGTAGTGTTGTGTAGTGCAGTGTTCTGTAGTGTTGTGTAGTGCAGTGTTCTGTAGTGTTGTGTAGTGCAGTGTTCTGTAGTGTTGTGTAGTGCAGTGTTCTGTAGTGTTGTGTAGTGCAGTGTTCTGTAGTGTTGTGTAGTGCAGTGTTCTGTAGTGTTGTGTAGTGCAGTGTTCTGTAGTGTTGTGTAGTGCAGTGTTCTGTAGTGTTGTGTAGTGCAGTGTTCTGTAGTGTTGTGTAGTGCAGTGTTCTGTAGTGTTGTGTAGTGCAGTGTAGTGATGGTGTTGTGTAGTGCAGTGTTCTGTAGTGTTGTGTAGTGCAGTGTTCTGTAGTGTTGTGTAGTGCAGTGTTCTGTAGTGTTGTGTAGTGCAGTGTTCTGTAGTGTGCAGGTTCTGTATGTAGTGCAGTGTTCTGTAGTGTTGTGTAGTGCAGTGTTCTGTAGTGTTGTGTAGTGCAGTGTTCTGTAGTGTTGTGTAGTGCAGTGTTCTGTAGTGTTGTGTAGTGCAGTGTTCTGTAGTGTTGTGTAGTGCAGTGTTCTGTAGTGTTGTGTAGTGCAGTGTTCTGTAGTGTTGTGTAGTGCAGTGTTCTGTAGTGTTGTGTAGTGCAGTGTTCTGTAGTGTTGTGTAGTGCAGTGTTCTGTAGTGTTGTGTAGTGCAGTGTTCTGTAGTGTTGTGTAGTGCAGTGTTCTGTAGTGTTGTGTAGTGCAGTGTTCTGTAGTGTTGTGTCGTGCTGTGTTGTGTAGTGCAGTGTAGTGTGGGTGTGTAGTGCAGTGTTCTGTAGTGTTGTGTAGTGCAGTGTTCTGTAGTGTTGTGTAGTGCAGTGTTCTGTAGTGTTGTGTAGTGCAGTGTTCTGTAGTGTTGTGTAGTGCAGTGTTGATGTAGTGTTGTGTAGTGTAGTGCAGTGTTCTGTAGTGTTGTGTAGTGCAGTGTTCTGTAGTGTTGTGTAGTGCAGTGTTCTGTAGTGTTGTGTAGTGCAGTGTTCTGTAGTGTTGTGTAGTGCAGTGTTCTGTAGTGTTGTGTAGTGCAGTGTTCTGTAGTGTTGTGTAGTGCAGTGTTCTGTAGTGTTGTGTAGTGCAGTGTTCTGTAGTGTTGTGTAGTGCAGTGTTCTGTAGTGTTGTGTAGTGCAGTGTTCTGTAGTGTTGTGTAGTGCAGTGTTCTGTAGTGTTGTGTAGTGCAGTGTTCTGTAGTGTTGTGTAGTGCAGTGTTCTGTAGTGTTGTGTAGTGCAGTGTTCTGTAGTGTTGTGTAGTGCAGTGTTCTGTAGTGTTGTGTAGTGCAGTGTTCTGTAGTGTTGTGTAGTGCAGTGTTCTGTAGTGTTGTGTAGTGCAGTGTTCTGTAGTGTTGTGTAGTGCAGTGTTCTGTAGTGTTGTGTAGTGCAGTGTAGTGTTGTGTAGTGCAGTGTTCTGTAGTGTTGTGTAGTGCAGTGTTCTGTAGTGTTGTGTAGTGCAGTGTTCTGTAGTGTTGTGTATTGCAGTGTAGTGTTGTGTAGTGCAGTGTTCTGTAGTGTTGTGTAGTGCAGTGTTCTGTAGTGTTGTGTAGTGCAGTGTTCTGTAGTGTTGTGTAGTGCAGTGTTCTGTAGTGTTGTGTAGTGCAGTGTTCTGTAGTGTTGTGTAGTGCAGTGTTCTGTAGTGTTGTGTAGTGCAGTGTTCTGTAGTGTTGTGTAGTGCAGTGTTCTGTAGTGTTGTGTAGTGCAGTGTTCTGTAGTGTTGTGTAGTGCAGTGTTCTGTATTGTTGTGTAGTGCAGTGTAGTGTTGTGTTGTGTAGTGTTGTGTAGTGCAGTGTTCTGTAGTGTTGTGTAGTGCAGTGTTCTGTAGTGTTGTGTAGTGCAGTGTTCTGTAGTGTTGTGTAGTGCAGTGTTCTGTAGTGTTGTGTAGTGCAGTGTTCTGTAGTGTTGTGTAGTGCAGTGTTCTGTAGTGTTGTGTAGTGCAGTGTTCTGTAGTGTTGTGTAGTGCAGTGTTCTGTAGTGTTGTGTAGTGCAGTGTTCTGTAGTGTTGTGTAGTGCAGTGTTCTGTAGTGTTGTGTAGTGCAGTGTTCTGTAGTGTTGTGTAGTGCAGTGTTCTGTAGTGTTGTGTAGTGCAGTGTTCTGTAGTGTTGTGTAGTGCAGTGTTCTGTAGTGTTGTGTAGTGCAGTGTTCTGTAGTGTTGTGTAGTGCAGTGTTCTGTAGTGTTGTGTAGTGCAGTGTTCTGTAGTGTTGTGTAGTGCAGTGTTCTGTAGTGTTGTGTAGTGCAGTGTTCTGTAGTGTTGTGTAGTGCAGTGTTCTGTAGTGTTGTGTAGTGCAGTGTTCTGTAGTGTTGTGTATTGCAGTGTTGATGGGTTATGTAGTGCAGTGTTCTGTAGTGTTGTGTAGTGCAGTGTTCTGTAGTGTTGTGTAGTGCAGTGTAGTGATGGGTTGTGTAGTGCAGTGTTCTGTAGTGTTGTGTAGTGCAGTGTTCTGTAGTGTTGTGTAGTGCAGTGTTCTGTAGTGTTGTGTAGTGCAGTGTTCTGTAGTGTTGTGTAGTGCAGTGTAGTGATGGGTTGTGTAGTGCAGTGTTCTGTAGTGTTGTGTAGTGCAGTGTTCTGTAGTGTTGTGTAGTGCAGTGTTCTGTAGTGTTGTGTAGTGCAGTGTAGTGATGGGTTATGTAGTGCAGTGTTCTGTAGTGTTGTGTAGTGCAGTGTTCTGTAGTGTTGTGTAGTGCAGTGTTCTGTAGTGTTGTGTAGTGCAGTGTTCTGTAGTGTTGTGTAGTGCAGTGTTCTGTAGTGTTGTGTAGTGCAGTGTTCTGTAGTGTTGTGTAGTGCAGTGTTCTGTAGTGTTGTGTAGTGCAGTGTTCTGTAGTGTTGTGTAGTGCAGTGTTCTGTAGTGTTGTGTAGTGCAGTGTTCTGTAGTGTTGTGTAGTGCAGTGTTCTGTAGTGTTGTGTAGTGCAGTGTTCTGTAGTGTTGTGTAGTGCAGTGTTCTGTAGTGTTGTGTAGTGCAGTGTTCTGTAGTGTTGTGTAGTGCAGTGTTCTGTAGTGTTGTGTAGTGCAGTGTTCTGTAGTGTTGTGTAGTGCAGTGTTCTGTAGTGTTGTGTAGTGCAGTGTTCTGTAGTGTTGTGTAGTGCAGTGTTCTGTAGTGTTGTGTAGTGCAGTGTTCTGTAGTGTTGTGTAGTGCAGTGTTCTGTAGTGTTGTGTAGTGCAGTGTTCTGTAGTGTGCAGTGTGTGTAGTGCAGTGTTCTGTAGTGTTGTGTAGTGCAGTGTAGTGATGGGTTGTGTAGTGCAGTGTTCTGTAGTGTTGTGTAGTGCAGTGTTCTGTAGTGTTGTGTAGTGCAGTGTTCTGTAGTGTTGTGTAGTGCAGTGTTCTGTAGTGTTGTGTAGTGCAGTGTAGTGATGTGTTGTGTAGTGCAGTGTTCTGTAGTGTTGTGTAGTGCAGTGTTCTGTAGTGTTGTGTAGTGCAGTGTTCTGTAGTGTTGTGTAGTGCAGTGTTCTGTAGTGTTGTGTAGTGCAGTGTTCTGTGGGTTATGTAGTGCAGTGTTCTGTAGTGTTGTGTAGTGCAGTGTTCTGTAGTGTTGTGTAGTGCAGTGTTCTGTAGTGTTGTGTAGTGCAGTGTTCTGTAGTGTTGTGTAGTGCAGTGTTCTGTAGTGTTGTGTAGTGCAGTGTTCTGTAGTGTTGTGTAGTGCAGTGTTCTGTAGTGTTGTGTAGTGCAGTGTTCTGTAGTGTTGTGTAGTGCAGTGTTCTGTAGTGTTGTGTAGTGCAGTGTTCTGTAGTGTTGTGTAGTGCAGTGTTCTGTAGTGTTGTGTAGTGCAGTGTTCTGTAGTGTTGTGTAGTGCAGTGTTCTGTAGTGTTGTGTAGTGCAGTGTTCTGTAGTGTTGTGTAGTGCAGTGTTCTGTAGTGTTGTGTAGTGCAGTGTTCTGTAGTGTTGTGTAGTGCAGTGTTCTGTAGTGTTGTGTAGTGCAGTGTAGTGATGGGTTGTGTAGTGCAGTGTTCTGTAGTGTTGTGTAGTGCAGTGTAGTGATGGGTTATGTAGTGCAGTGTTCTGTAGTGTTGTGTAGTGCAGTGTTCTGTAGTGTTGTGTAGTGCAGTGTAGTGATGGGTTGTGTAGTGCAGTGTTCTGTAGTGTTGTGTAGTGCAGTGTTCTGTAGTGTTGTGTAGTGCAGTGTTCTGTAGTGTTGTGTAGTGCAGTGTTCTGTAGTGTTGTGTAGTGCAGTGTAGTGATGGGTTATGTAGTGCAGTGTTCTGTGGTGTTGTGTAGTGCAGTGTTCTGTAGTGTTGTGTAGTGCAGTGTTCTGTAGTGTTGTGTAGTGCAGTGTTCTGTAGTGTTGTGTAGTGCAGTGTAGTGATGGGTTATGTAGTGCAGTGTTCTGTAGTGTTGTGTAGTGCAGTGTTCTGTAGTGTTGTGTAGTGCAGTGTTCTGTAGTGTTGTGTAGTGCAGTGTTCTGTAGTGTTGTGTAGTGCAGTGTTCTGTAGTGTTGTGTAGTGCAGTGTAGTGATGGGTTATGTAGTGCAGTGTTCTGTAGTGTTGTGTAGTGCAGTGTTCTGTAGTGTTGTGTAGTGCAGTGTTCTGTAGTGTTGTGTAGTGCAGTGTTCTGTAGTGTTGTGTAGTGCAGTGTTCTGTAGTGTTGTGTAGTGCAGTGTTCTGTAGTGTTGTGTAGTGCAGTGTTCTGTAGTGTTGTGTAGTGCAGTGTTCTGTAGTGTTGTGTAGTGCAGTGTTCTGTAGTGTTGTGTAGTGCAGTGTTCTGTAGTGTTGTGTAGTGCAGTGTTCTGTAGTGTTATGTAGTGCAGTGTTCTGTAGTGTTGTGTAGTGCAGTGTTCTGTAGTGTTGTGTAGTGCAGTGTAGTGATGGGTTGTGTAGTGCAGTGTTCTGTAGTGTTGTGTAGTGCAGTGTAGTGATGGGTTATGTAGTGCAGTGTTCTGTAGTGTTGTGTAGTGCAGTGTTCTGTAGTGTTGTGTAGTGCAGTGTAGTGATGGGTTGTGTAGTGCAGTGTTCTGTAGTGTTGTGTAGTGCAGTGTTCTGTAGTGTTGTGTAGTGCAGTGTTCTGTAGTGTTGTGTAGTGCAGTGTTCTGTAGTGTTGTGTAGTGCAGTGTAGTGATGGGTTATGTAGTGCAGTGTTCTGTAGTGTTGTGTAGTGCAGTGTTCTGTAGTGTTGTGTAGTGCAGTGTTTTGTAGTGTTGTGTAGTGCAGTGTTCTGTAGTGTTGTGTAGTGCAGTGTTCTGTAGTGTTGTGTAGTGCAGTGTAGTGATGGGTTATGTAGTGCAGTGTTCTGTAGTGTTGTGTAGTGCAGTGTTCTGTAGTGTTGTGTAGTGCAGTGTTCTGTAGTGTTGTGTAGTGCAGTGTTCTGTAGTGTTGTGTAGTGCAGTGTAGTGATGGGTTATGTAGTGCAGTGTTCTGTAGTGTTGTGTAGTGCAGTGTTCTGTAGTGTTGTGTAGTGCAGTGTTCTGTAGTGTTGTGTAGTGCAGTGTTCTGTAGTGTTGTGTAGTGCAGTGTTCTGTAGTGTTGTGTAGTGCAGTGTTCTGTAGTGTTGTGTAGTGCAGTGTTCTGTAGTGTTGTGTAGTGCAGTGTTGTGTAGTGTTGTGTAGTGCAGTGTTCTGTAGTGTTGTGTAGTGCAGTGTTCTGTAGTGTTGTGTAGTGCAGTGTTCTGTAGTGTTGTGTAGTGCAGTGTTCTGTAGTGTTGTGTAGTGCAGTGTTCTGTAGTGTTGTGTAGTGCAGTGTTCTGTAGTGTTGTGTAGTGCAGTGTTCTGTAGTGTTGTGTAGTGCAGTGTTCTGTAGTGTTGTGTAGTGCAGTGTTCTGTAGTGTTGTGTAGTGCAGTGTTCTGTAGTGTTGTGTAGTGCAGTGTTCTGTAGTGTTGTGTAGTGCAGTGTTCTGTAGTGTTGTGTAGTGCAGTGTTCTGTAGTGTTGTGTAGTGCAGTGTTCTGTAGTGTTGTGTAGTGCAGTGTTCTGTAGTGTTATGTAGTGCAGTGTTCTGTAGTGTTGTGTAGTGCAGTGTTCTGTAGTGTTGTGTAGTGCAGTGTTCTGTAGTGTTGTGTAGTGCAGTGTTCTGTAGTGTTGTGTAGTGCAGTGTTCTGAGGGGTTATGTAGTGCAGTGTTCTGTAGTGTTGTGTAGTGCAGTGTTCTGTAGTGTTGTGTAGTGCAGTGTTCTGTAGTGTTGTGTAGTGCAGTGTAGTGATGGGTTATGTAGTGCAGTGTTCTGTAGTGTTGTGTAGTGCAGTGTTCTGTAGTGTTGTGTAGTGCAGTGTTCTGTAGTGTTGTGTAGTGCAGTGTTCTGTAGTGTTGTGTAGTGCAGTGTAGTGATGGGTTATGTAGTGCAGTGTTCTGTAGTGTTGTGTAGTGCAGTGTTCTGTAGTGTTGTGTAGTGCAGTGTTCTGTAGTGTTGTGTAGTGCAGTGTTCTGTAGTGTTGTGTAGTGCAGTGTAGTGATGGGTTATGTAGTGCAGTGTTCTGTAGTGTTGTGTAGTGCAGTGTTCTGTAGTGTTGTGTAGTGCAGTGTTCTGTAGTGTTGTGTAGTGCAGTGTTCTGTAGTGTTGTGTAGTGCAGTGTTCTGTAGTGTTGTGTAGTGCAGTGTAGTGATGGGTTATGTAGTGCAGTGTTCTGTAGTGTTGTGTAGTGCAGTGTTCTGTAGTGTTGTGTAGTGCAGTGTTCTGTAGTGTTGTGTAGTGCAGTGTTCTGTAGTGTTGTGTAGTGCAGTGTTCTGTAGTGTTGTGTAGTGCAGTGTTCTGTAGTGTTGTGTAGTGCAGTGTTCTGTAGTGTTGTGTAGTGCAGTGTTCTGTAGTGTTGTGTAGTGCAGTGTAGTGATGAGTTATGTAGTGCAGTGTTCTGTAGTGTTGTGTAGTGCAGTGTTCTGTAGTGTTGTGTAGTGCAGTGTTCTGTAGTGTTGTGTAGTGCAGTGTTCTGTAGTGTTGTGTAGTGCAGTGTTCTGTAGTGTTGTGTAGTGCAGTGTTCTGTAGTGTTGTGTAGTGCAGTGTTCTGTAGTGTTGTGTAGTGCAGTGTTCTGTAGTGTTGTGTAGTGCAGTGTTCTGTAGTGTTGTGTAGTGCAGTGTTCTGTAGTGTTGTGTAGTGCAGTGTTGTGTAGTGTTGTGTAGTGCAGTGTTCTGTAGTGTTGTGTAGTGCAGTGTTCTGTAGTGTTGTGTAGTGCAGTGTTCTGTAGTGTTGTGTAGTGCAGTGTAGTGATGGGTTGTGTAGTGCAGTGTAGTGATGAGTTATGTAGTGCAGTGCAGTGACGGGTTGTGTAGTGCAGCATAGTGTTGTAATGTATTTTGTAGTGTAGTGAAGTGTCGTGTAGTGTGCATAATGTAGTGTTGTGTAGTGCAGTGTTCTGTAGTGTTGTATAGTGCTGCACTGTGTTGTGATGAGTAATGTATGGTAGTGAAATATAGTGAAGTTTAATATTACATTGTGTAGTGTATTGTAGTGCTATGTAGTGTAGATTAGTGCATTGTTGTCTAGTGTAGATTAGTGCTGTGTAGTGTTATGTAGATTAGAGCTTTGTAGTGTAGTGTAGATTAGTGCTGTGTAGTGTAGTGTAGATTAGTGCTCTGTAATGTTGTGTAGATTAGTGCTTTGTAGTGTAGTGTAGATTAGTGCTTTGTAGTGTAGTGTAGATTAATGCTTTGTAGTGTAGTGTAGATTGGTGCTTTGTAGTGTAGTGTAGATTAGTGCTCTGTAGTGTAGTGTAGATTGGTGCTTTGTAGTGTAGTGTAGATTAGTGCTCTGTAGTGTAGTGTAGATTAGTGCTGTGTAGTGTTATGAAGATTAGAGATTTGTAGTGTAGTGTAGATTAGTGCTCTGTAGTGTAGTGTAGATTAGTGCTCTGTAGTGTATGTAGATTAGTGCTCTGTAATGTTGTGTAGATCAGTGCTTTGTAGTGTAGTGTAGATTAGTGCTCTGTAGTGTATGTAGATTAGTGCTCTGTAATGTTGTGTAGATCAGTGCTTTGTAGTGTAGTGTAGGTTAGTGCTCTGTATTGTAGTGTAGATTAGTGCTTAGTAGTGTAGTGTACATTAGTGTTCTGTAGTGTAGTGTAAATTAGTGCTTTGTAGTGTAGTGTAGATTAGTGCTGTGTAGTGTAGTGTAGATTAGTGCTCTGTAGTGTAGTGTAGATTAGTGCTCTGTAGTGTAGTGTAGATTAGTGCTCTGTAGTGTAGTGTAGTTTAGTGCTCTGTTGTGTAGTGTAGTGTAGATTAGTGCTCTGTAGTGTAGTGTAGATTAGTGCTCTGTAGTGTAGTGTAGATTAGTGCTCTGTAGTGTAGTGTAGATTAGTGCTCTGTAGTGTAGTGTAGATTAGTGCTCTGTAGTGTAGTGTAGATTAGTGCTCTGTAGTGTAGATTAGTGCTCTGTAGTGTAGTGTAGTTTAGTGCTCTGTAGTGTAGTGTAGTTTAGTGATCTGTAGTGTAGTGTAGTGCTCTTCTGTGTGGTGTAGTGTAGTGCTGTGTTGTGTTGTGAAGTGTTGTGTAGTGAAGTGTTGTGTAGTGATCTTCAGTGTGGTGTAGTGTAGTGCTGTGTTGTGTAGTGAAGTGTTGTGTAGTGATCTTCAGTGTGGTGTAGTGTTGTGCTGTGTTGTGTAGTGAAGTGTTGTGTAGTGAAGTGTTGTGTAGTGATCTTCAGTGTGGTGTAGTGTAGTGCTGTGTTGTGTAGTGAAGTGTTGTGTAGTGATCTTCAGTGTGGTGTAGTGTAGTGCTGTGTTGTGTAGTGAAGTGTTGTGTAGTGATCTTCAGTGTGGTGTAGTGTAGTGCTGTGTTGTGTAGTGAAGTGTTGTGTAGTGATCTTCAGTGTGGTGTAGTGTTGTGCTGTGTTGTGTAGTGAAGTGTTGTGTAGTGAAGTGTTGTGTAGTGATCTTCAGTGTGGTGTAGTGTAGTGCTGTGTTGTGTAGTGAAGTGTTGTGTAGTGATCTTCAGTGTGGTGTAGTGTTGTGCTGTGTTGTGTTGTGAAGTGTTGTGTAGTGATCTTCAGTGTGGTGTAGTGTAGTGAAGTGTTGTGTAGTGAAGTGTTGTGTAGTGATCTTCAGTGTGGTGTAGTGTTGTGCTGTGTTGTGTTGTGAAGTGTTGTGTAGTGATCTTCAGTGTGGTGTAGTGTTGTGCTGTGTTGTGTTGTGAAGTGTTGTGTAGTGATCTTCAGTGTGGTGTAGTGTAGTGCTGTGTTGTGTAGTGAAGTGTTGTGTAGTGATCTTCAGTGTGGTGTAGTGTAGTGCTGTGTTGTGTTGTGAAGTGTTGTGTAGTGATCTTCAGTGTGGTGTAGTGTAGTGCTGTGTTGTGTAGTGAAGTGTTGTGTAGTGATCTTCAGTGTGGTGTAGTGTTGTGCTGTGTTGTGTTGTGAAGTGTTGTGTAGTGATCTTCAGTGTGGTGTAGTGTAGTGCTGTGTTGTGTTGTGAAGTGTTGTGTAGTGATCTTCAGTGTGGTGTAGTGTAGTGCTGTGTTGTGTAGTGAAGTGTTGTGTAGTGAAGTGTTGTGTAGTGATCTTCAGTGTGGTGTAGTGTAGTGCTGTGTTGTGTTGTGAAGTGTTGTGTAGTGATCTTCAGTGTGGTGTAGTGTAGTGCTGTGTTGTGTTGTGAAGTGTTGTGTAGTGAAGTGTTGTGTAGTGATCTTCAGTGTGGTGTAGTGTAGTGCTGTGTTGTGTTGTGAAGTGTTGTGTAGTGATCTTCAGTGTGGTGTAGTGTAGTGCTGTGTTGTGTAGTGAAGTGTTGTGTAATGATCTTCAGTGTGGTGTAGTGTAGTGCTGTGTTGTGTAGTGAAGTGTTGTGTAGTGATCTTCAGTGTGGTGTAGTGTAGTGCTGTGTTGTGTAGTGAAGTGTTGTGTAGTGAAGTGTTGTGTTGTGAAGTGTTGTATAGTGATCTTCAGTGTGGTGTAGTGTAGTGCTGTGTTGTGTAGTGAAGTGTTGTGTAGTGAAGTGTTGTGTTGTGAAGTGTTGTGTAGTGATCTTCAGTGTGGTGTAGTGTTGTGCTGTGTTGTGTAGTGAAGTGTTGTGTAGTGAAGTGTTGTGTAGTGATCTTCAGTGTGGTGTAGTGTAGTGCTGTGTTGTGTAGTGAAGTGTTGTGTAGTGATCTTCAGTGTGGTGTAGTGTAGTGCTGTGTTGTGTTGTGAAGTGTTGTGTAGTGATCTTCAGTGTGGTGTAGTGTAGTGCTGTGTTGTGTTGTGAAGTGTTGTGTAGTGATCTTCAGTGTGGTGTAGTGTTGTGCCGTGTTGTGTAGTGAAGTGTTGTGTAGTGAAGTGTTGTGTAGTGATCTTCAGTGTGGTGTAGTGTAGTGCTGTGTTGTGTAGTGAAGTGTTGTGTAGTGATCTTCAGTGTGGTGTAGTGTAGTGCTGTGTTGTGTAGTGAAGTGTTGTGTAGTGAAGTGTTGTGTTGTGAAGTGTTGTGTAGTGATCTTCAGTGTGGTGTAGTGTTGTGCTGTGTTGTGTAGTGAAGTGTTGTGTAGTGAAGTGTTGTGTAGTGATCTTCAGTGTGGTGTAGTGTAGTGCTGTGTTGTGTAGTGAAGTGTTGTGTAGTGATCTTCAGTGTGGTGTAGTGTAGTGCTGTGTTGTGTTGTGAAGTGTTGTGTAGTGATCTTCAGTGTGGTGTAGTGTTGTGCTGTGTTGTGTAGTGAAGTGTTGTGTAGTGAAGTGTTGTGTAGTGATCTTCAGTGTGGTGTAGTGTAGTGCTGTGTTGTGTAGTGAAGTGTTGTGTAGTGATCTTCAGTGTGGTGTAGTGTTGTGCTGTGTTGTGTAGTGAAGTGTTGTGTAGTGAAGTGTTGTGTAGTGATCTTCAGTGTGGTGTAGTGTTGTGCTGTGTTGTGTAGTGAAGTGTTGTGTTGTGAAGTGTTGTGTAGTGATCTTCAGTGTGGTGTAGTGTTGTGCTGTGTTGTGTAGTGAAGTGTTATGTAGTGTAATTTTCTGTGGAGTAGTGCTTTCATGTGTAGTGTAGTGTAATAATGTGTACTGTAGTGAAGTGCTCTCTTGTGTAGTGTAGTGTGGTGTACTACTTATGAAGTGAATTGATGTTATGTGTAGTGATGTTTAGTGTTGTGTTGTGTAGTGTAGTGTAATGTAGTGTTGAGTGTAGTGAAGTTCAGTAATGTGTTGTAGAGTAGTACAGTGTTGTACAGTGTTGTGCAATGTTGAGGACTGATGTCTTGTGTGTTGTAGTACTGTCATGTGCAGTGTTGTGTAGTGTTGTGTAGTGTTGTGTAGTGTTGTGTAGTGTTGTGTAGTGTTGTGTAGTGTTGTGTAGTGTTGTGTAGTGTTGTGTAGTGTTGTGTAGTGTTGTGTAGTGTAGTGTTCTGAAGTACGGTGCAGTTTAGTGTAGTGTTGTGTTGTGTAGTGTTGTGTAGTGTTCTGAAGTACGGTGCAGTTTAGTGTAGTGTAGTGTTGTGTAGTGTTGTGTAGTGTTGTGTAGTGTTGTGAAGTACGGTGCAGTTTAGTGTAGTGTAGTGTTGTGTAGTGTTCTGAAGTACGGTGCAGTTTAGTGTAGTGTAGTGTTGTGTAGTGTTGTGTAGTGTTGTGTAGTGTTGTGTAGTGTTGTGTAGTGTTGTGTAGTGTTGTGTTGTGTAGTGTTGTGTAGTGTTGTGTAGTGTTGTGTAGTGTTCTGAAGTACGGTGCAGTTTAGTGTAGTGTAGTGTTGTGTAGTGTTCTGAAGTACTGTGCAGTTTAGTGTAGTGTAGTGTTGTGTAGTGTTGTGTAGTGTTGTGTAGTGTAGTGTTGTGTAGTGTTGTGTAGTGTTGTGTAGTGTTGTGTAGTGTTCTGAAGTACGGTGCAGTTTAGTGTAGTGTAGTGTTGTGTAGTGTTGTGTAGTGTAGTGTTCTGAAGTACGGTGCAGTTTAGTGTAGTGTAGTGTAGTGTAGTGTTGTGTAGTGTTGTGTAGTGTTGTGTAGTGTTGTGTAGTGTAGTGTTCTGAAGTACGGTGCAGTTTGGTGTAGTGTAGTGTTGTGTAGTGTTGTGTAGTGTTGTGTAGTGTTGTGTAGTGTTGTGTAGTGTAGTGTTCTGAAGTACGGTGCAGTTTAGTGTAGTGTAGTGTTGTGTAGTGTTCTGAAGTACGGTGCAGTTTAGTGTAGTGTAGTGTTGTGTAGTGTTGTGTAGTGTTGTGTAGTGTTGTGTAGTGTTGTGTAGTGTTGTGTAGTGTAGTGTTCTGAAGTACGGTGCAGTTTAGTGTAGTGTAGTGTTGTGTAGTGTTGTGTAGTGTTGTGTAGTGTTGTGTAGTGTTGTGTAGTGTAGTGTTCTGAAGTACGGTGCAGTTTAGTGTAGTGTTGTGTTGTGTAGTGTTGTGTAGTGTTCTGAAGTACGGTGCAGTTTACTGTAGTGTTGTGTAGTGTAGTGTTGTGTAGTGTTGTGAAGTACGGTGCAGTTTAGTGTAGTGTAGTGTTGTGTAGTGTTCTGAAGTACGGTGCAGTTTAGTGTAGTGTTGTGTTGTGTAGTGTTGTGTAGTGTTGTGTAGTGTTGTGTTGTGTAGTGTTCTGAAGTACGGTGCAGTTTAGTGTAGTGTTGTGTTGTGTAGTGTTCTGAAGTACGGTGCAGTTTAGTGTAGTGTAGTGTTGTGTAGTGTAGTGTAGTGTTGTGTAGTGTTGTGTTGTGTAGTGTTCTGAAGTACGGTGCAGTTTAGTGTAGTGTTGTGTTGTGTAGTGTAGTGTAGTGTTGTGTAGTGTTGTGTAGTGTTCTGAAGTACGGTGCAGTTTAGTGTAGTGTAGTGTTGTGTAGTGTTGTGTAGTGTTGTGTAGTGTTGTGTAGTGTTGTGTATTGTTGTGTAGTGTTGTGTAGTGTAGTGTTCTGAAGTACGGTGCAGTTTAGTGTAGTGTTGTGTTGTGTAGTGTAGTTTAGTGTAGTGTAGTGTTGTGTAGTGTTGTGTAGTGTTGTGTAGTGTTGTGTAGTGTAGTGTAGTGTTCTGAAGTACGGTGCAGTTTAGTGTAGTGTAGTGTTGTGTAGTGTAGTGTAGTGTTGTGTAGTGTTGTGTAGTGTTGTGTAGTGTTGTGTAGTGTTGTGTTGTGTAGTGTTCTGAAGTACGGTGCAGTTTAGTGTAGTGTTGTGTTGTGTAGTGTAGTGTAGTGTTGTGTAGTGTTGTGTTGTGTAGTGTTCTGAAGTACGGTGCAGTTTAGTGTAGTGTAGTGTTGTGTAGTGTTGTGTAGTGTTGTGTTGTGTAGTGTTCTGAAGTACGGTGCAGTTTAGTGTAGTGTAGTGTTGTGTAGTGTTGTGTAGTGTTGTGTAGTGTTGTGTAGTGTTGTGTAGTGTTGTGTAGTGTTGTGTAGTGTAGTGTTCTGAAGTACGGTGCAGTTTAGTGTAGTGTAGTGTTGTGTAGTGTTGTGTAGTGTTGTGTAGTGTTCTGAAGTACGGTGCAGTTTAGTGTAGTGTAGTGTTGTGTAGTGTTGTGTAGTGTTGTGTAGTGTAGTGTTCTGAAGTACGGTGCAGTTTAGTGTAGTGTAGTGTTGTGTAGTGTTGTGTAGTGTTGTGTAGTGTAGTGTTCTGAAGTACGGTGCAGTTTAGTGTAGTGTAGTGTTGTGTAGTGTTGTGTAGTGTTGTGTAGTGTAGTGTTCTGAAGTACGGTGCAGTTTAGTGTAGTGTAGTGTTGTGTAGTGTTGTGTAGTGTTGTGTAGTGTTGTGTAGTGTAGTGTAGTGTTCTGAAGTACGGTGCAGTTTAGTGTAGTGTAGTGTTGTGTAGTGTTGTGTAGTGTTGTGTAGTGTTGTGTAGTGTTCTGAAGTACGGTGCAGTTTAGTGTAGTGTAGTGTTGTGTAGTGTTGTGAAGTACGGTGCAGTTTAGTGTAGTGTAGTGTTGTGTAGTGTTGTGTAGTGTTGTGTAGTGTTGTGTAGTGTTCTGAAGTACGGTGCAGTTTAGTGTAGTGTAGTGTTGTGTAGTGTTCTGAAGTACGGTGCAGTTTAGTGTAGTGTAGTGTTGTGTAGTGTTCTGAAGTACGGTGCAGTTTAGTGTAGTGTAGTGTTGTGTAGTGTTGTGTAGTGTTGTGTAGTGTTGTGTAGTGTTCTGAAGTACGGTGCAGTTTAGTGTAGTGTAGTGTTGTGTAGTGTTCTGAAGTACGGTGCAGTTTAGTGTAGTGTAGTGTTGTGTAGTGTTGTGTAGTGTTGTGTAGTGTAGTGTTCTGAAGTACGGTGCAGTTTAGTGTAGTGTAGTGTTGTGTAGTGTTGTGTTGTGTAGTGTTCTGAAGTACGGTGCAGTTTAGTGTAGTGTAGTGTTGTGTAGTGTTCTGAAGTACGGTGCAGTTTAGTGTAGTGTAGTGTTGTGTAGTGTAGTGTAGTGTTGTGTAGTGTTGTGTAGTGTTGTGTAGTGTAGTGTTCTGAAGTACGGTGCAGTTTAGTGTAGTGTAGTGTTGTGTAGTGTTGTGTAGTGTAGTGTTCTGAAGTACGGTGCAGTTTAGTGTAGTGTAGTGTTGTGTAGTGTTCTGAAGTACGGTGCAGTTTAGTGTAGTGTAGTGTTGTGTAGTGTTGTGTAGTGTAGTGTTCTGAAGTACGGTGCAGTTTAGTGTAGTGTAGTGTTGTGTAGTGTAGTGTAGTGTTGTGTAGTGTTGTGTAGTGTTGTGTAGTGTTGTGTAGTGTTGTGTAGTGTTGTGTAGTGTAGTGTAGTGTTCTGAAGTACGGTGCAGTTTAGTGTAGTGTAGTGTTGTGTAGTGTTGTGTAGTGTTGTGTAGTGTTGTGTAGTGTTCTGAAGTACGGTGCAGTTTAGTGTAGTGTAGTGTTGTGTAGTGTTGTGAAGTACGGTGCAGTTTAGTGTAGTGTAGTGTTGTGTAGTTTTCTGAAGTACGGTGCAGTTTAGTGTAGTGTAGTGTTGTGTAGTGTTGTGTAGTGTTGTGTAGTGTTCTGAAGTACAGTGCAGTTTAGTGTAGTGTAGTGTTGTGTAGTGTTCTGAAGTACGGTGCAGTTTAGTGTAGTGTAGTGTTGTGTAGTGTTGTGTAGTGTTGTGTAGTGTTGTGTAGTGTAGTGTTCTGAAGTACGGTGCAGTTTAGTGTAGTGTAGTGTTGTGTAGTGTTGTGTTGTGTAGTGTTCTGAAGTACGGTGCAGTTTAGTGTAGTGTAGTGTTGTGTAGTGTTCTGAAGTACGGTGCAGTTTAGTGTAGTGTAGTGTTGTGTAGTGTAGTGTAGTGTTGTGTAGTGTTGTGTAGTGTTGTGTAGTGTTGTGTAGTGTTGTGTAGTGTTGTGTAGTGTTGTGTAGTGTTGTGTAGTGTAGTGTTCTGAAGTACGGTGCAGTTTAGTGTAGTGTAGTGTTGTGTAGTGTAGTGTAGTGTTGTGTAGTGTTGTGTAGTGTTGTGTAGTGTTGTGTAGTGTTGTGTAGTGTAGTGTTCTGAAGTACTGTGCAGTTTAGTGTAGTGTAGTGTTGTGTAGTGTTGTGTAGTGTTGTGTAGTGATGTGTAGTGTTGTGTAGTGTTCTGAAGTACGGTGCAGTTTAGTGTAGTGTAGTGTAGTGTTGTGTTGTGTAGTGTTGTGTAGTGTTGTGTAGTGTTCTGAAGTACGGTGCAGTTTAGTGTAGTGTAGTGTTGTGTAGTGTTCTGAAGTACGGTGCAGTTTAGTGTAGTGTAGTGTTGTGTAGTGTAGTGTAGTGTTGTGTAGTGTTGTGTAGTGTTGTGTAGTGTAGTGTTCTGAAGTACGGTGCAGTTTAGTGTAGTGTAGTGTTGTGTAGTGTTGTGTAGTGTAGTGTTCTGAAGTACGGTGCAGTTTAGTGTAGTGTAGTGTTGTGTAGTGTTCTGAAGTACGGTGCAGTTTAGTGTAGTGTAGTGTTGTGTAGTGTTGTGTAGTGTAGTGTTCTGAAGTACGGTGCAGTTTAGTGTAGTGTAGTGTTGTGTAGTGTAGTGTAGTGTTGTGTAGTGTTGTGTAGTGTTGTGTAGTGTTGTGTAGTGTTGTGTAGTGTTGTGTAGTGTAGTGTAGTGTTCTGAAGTACGGTGCAGTTTAGTGTAGTGTAGTGTTGTGTAGTGTTGTGTAGTGTTGTGTAGTGTTGTGTAGTGTTCTGAAGTACGGTGCAGTTTAGTGTAGTGTAGTGTTGTGTAGTGTTGTGAAGTACGGTGCAGTTTAGTGTAGTGTAGTGTTGTGTAGTTTTCTGAAGTACGGTGCAGTTTAGTGTAGTGTAGTGTTGTGTAGTGTTGTGTAGTGTTGTGTAGTGTTCTGAAGTACAGTGCAGTTTAGTGTAGTGTAGTGTTGTGTAGTGTTCTGAAGTACGGTGCAGTTTAGTGTAGTGTAGTGTTGTGTAGTGTTGTGTAGTGTTGTGTAGTGTTGTGTAGTGTAGTGTTCTGAAGTACGGTGCAGTTTAGTGTAGTGTAGTGTTGTGTAGTGTTGTGTTGTGTAGTGTTCTGAAGTACGGTGCAGTTTAGTGTAGTGTAGTGTTGTGTAGTGTTCTGAAGTACGGTGCAGTTTAGTGTAGTGTAGTGTTGTGTAGTGTAGTGTAGTGTTGTGTAGTGTTGTGTAGTGTTGTGTAGTGTTGTGTAGTGTTGTGTAGTGTTGTGTAGTGTTGTGTAGTGTTGTGTAGTGTAGTGTTCTGAAGTACGGTGCAGTTTAGTGTAGTGTAGTGTTGTGTAGTGTAGTGTAGTGTTGTGTAGTGTTGTGTAGTGTTGTGTAGTGTTGTGTAGTGTTGTGTAGTGTAGTGTTCTGAAGTACTGTGCAGTTTAGTGTAGTGTAGTGTTGTGTAGTGTTGTGTAGTGTTGTGTAGTGATGTGTAGTGTTGTGTAGTGTTCTGAAGTACGGTGCAGTTTAGTGTAGTGTAGTGTAGTGTTGTGTTGTGTAGTGTTGTGTAGTGTTGTGTAGTGTTCTGAAGTACGGTGCAGTTTAGTGTAGTGTAGTGTTGTGTAGTGTTCTGAAGTACGGTGCAGTTTAGTGTAGTGTAGTGTTGTGTAGTGTTGTGTAGTGTAGTGTAGTGTTGTGTAGTGTTGTGTAGTGTTGTGTAGTGTTGTGTTGTAGTATAATAATTAGTATAGTGCTCTCTTGTGTAGTGTAGTGTTGTGTAGTGTTCTGAAGTACGGTGCAGTTTAGTGTAGTGTAGTGTTGTGTAGTGTAGTGTAGTGTTGTGTAGTGTTGTGTAGTGTTGTGTTGTGTAGTGTTGTGTAGTGTTGTGTAGTGTTGTGTTGTGTAGTGTTGTGTAGTGTTGTGTAGTGTTCTGAAGTACGGTGCAGTTTAGTGTAGTGTAGTGTTGTGTAGTGTTGTGTAGTGTTGTGTAGTGTTGTGTAGTGTTGTGTAGTGTAGTGTTCTGAAGTACGGTGCAGTTTAGTGTAGTGTAGTGTTGTGTAGTGTTGTGTAGTGTTGTGTAGTGTAGTGTAGTGTTCTGAAGTACGGTGCAGTTTAGTGTTTACCTGGAGTTTACCTGGAGAGAGTTTCGGGGGTCAACGCCCCCGCGGCCCGGTCTGTGACCAGGCCTCCTGGTGGATCAGCGCCTGATCAACCAGGCTGTTGCTGCTGGCTGCACGCAAACCAACGTACGAGCCACAGCCCGGCTGATCAGGAACTGCCTTTAGGTGCTTGTCCAGTGCCAGCTTGAAGACTGCCAGGGGTCTGTTGGTAATCCCCCTTATGTGTGCTGGGAGGCAGTTGAACAGTCTCGGTCCCCTGACACTTATTGTATGGTCTCTTAACGTGCTAGTGACACCCCTGCTTTTCATTGGGGGGATGGTGCATCGTCTGCCAAGTCTTTTGCTTTCGTAGTGAGTGATTTTCGTGTGCAAGTTCGGTACTAGTCCCTCTAGGATTTTCCAGGTGTATATAATCATGTATCTCTCCCTCCTGCGTTCCAGGGAATACAGGTTTAGAAACCTCAAGCGCTCCCAGTAATTGAGGTGTTTTATCTCCGTTATGCGCGCCGTGAAAGTTCTCTGTACATTTTCTAGGTCGGCAATTTCACCTGCCTTGAAAGGTGCTGTTAGAGTGCAGCAATATTCCAGCCTAGATAGAACAAGTGACCTGAAGAGTGTCATCATGGGCTTGGCCTCCCTAGTTTTGAAGGTTCTCATTATCCATCCTGTCATTTTTCTAGCAGATGCGATTGATACAATGTTATGGTCCTTGAAGGTGAGATCCTCCGACATAATCACTCCCAGGTCTTTGACGTTGGTGTTTCGCTCTATTTTGTGGCCAGAATTTGTTTTGTACTCTGATGAAGATTTAATTTCCTCATGTTTACCATATCTGAGTAATTGAAATTTCTCATCGTTGAACTTCATATTGTTTTCTGCAGCCCACTGAAAGATTTGGTTGATGTCCGCCTGGAGCCTTGCAGTGTCTGCAATGGAAGACACTGTCATGCAGATTCGGGTGTCATCTGCAAAGGAAGACACGGTGCTGTGGCTGACATCCTTGTCTATGTCGGATATGAGGATGAGGAACAAGATGGGAGCTAGTACTGTGCCTTGTGGAACAGAGCTTTTCACCGTAGCTGCCTCGGACTTTACTCTGTTGACGACTACTCTCTGTGTTCTGTTAGTGAGGAAATTATAGATCCATCGACCAACTTTTCCTGTTATTCCTTTAGCGCGCATTTTGTGCGCTATTACGCCATGGTCACACTTGTCGAAGGCTTTTGCAAAGTCTGTATATATTACATCTGCATTCTTTTTGTCTTCTAGTGCATTTAGGACCTTGTCGTAGTGATCCAGTAGTTGAGACAGACAGGAGCGACCTGTTCTAAACCCATGTTGCCCTGGGTTGTGTAACTGATGGGTTTCTAGATGGGTGGTGATCTTGCTTCTTAGGACCCTTTCAAAGATTTTTATGATATGGGATGTTAGTGCTATTGGTCTGTAGTTCTTTGCTGTTGCTTTACTGCCCCCTTTGTGGAGTGGGGCTATGTCTGTTGTTTTTAGTAACTGAGGGACGACCCCCGTGTCCATGCTCCCTCTCCATAGGATGGAAAAGGCTCGTGATAGGGGCTTCTTGCAGTTCTTGATGAACACAGAGTTCCATGAGTCTGGCCCTGGGGCAGAGTGCATGGGCATGTCATTTATCGCCTGTTCGAAGTCATTTGGCGTCAGGATAACATCGGATAGGCTTGTGTTAATCAAATTTTGTGGCTCTCTCATAAAAAATTCATTTTGATCTTCGACTCTCAGTCTGGTTCGCGGCTTGCTAAAAACTGAGTCATATTGGGACTTGAGTAGCTCACTCATTTCCTTGCTGTCATCTGTGTAGGACCCATCTTGTTTAAGTAGAGGCCCAATACTGGACGTTGTTCTCGATTTTGATTTGGCATAGGAGAAGAAATACTTTGGGTTTCTTTCGATTTCATTTATGGCTTTTAGTTCTTCCCGCGATTCCTGACTCCTAAAGGATTCTTTTAGCTTAAGTTCGATGCTTGCTATTTCTCTGACCAGTGTCTCCCTGCGCATTTCTGATATATTGACCTCTTTTAGCCGCTCTGTTATTCTTTTCCGTCGCCTGTAAAGGGAGCGCCTGTCTCTTTCTATTTTACACATACTCCTCCTTTTTCTTAGAGGAATAAGCCTTGTGCATACATCGAGTGCCACCGAGTTAATCTGTTCTAGGCATAAGTTTGGGTCTGTGTTGCTTAGTATATCTTCCCAGCTTATATCGGTTAGGACTTGGTTTACTTGGTCCCACTTTATGTTTTTGTTATTGAAGTTGAATTTGGTGAATGCTCCCTCGTGACTAGTCTCATTTTGTCGGTCTGGGGCTCCACGCATACATGTCTGAACCTCAATTATGTTGTGATCTGAGTATATTGTTTTTGATATGGTGACATTTCTTATCAGATCATCATTGTTAGTGAAGATGAGGTCTAGTGTATTCTCCAGTCTAGTAGGCTCTATTATTTGCTGGTTTAAATTGAATTTTGTGCAGAGATTTAAAAGCTCGTGTGAGTGTGAGTTTTCATCAGAGCTGCCTCCTGGTGTTATTACTGCAACAATATTATTTGCTATATTCCTCCATTTTAGGTGCCTTAAGTTGAAATCCCCCAGGAGCAAGATGTTGGGTGCAGGAGCTGGAAGATTTTCCAGACAGTGGTCAATTTTTAACAGCTGTTCCTGGAATTGCTGGGATGTTGCATCCGGAGGCTTGTAGACTACCACAATGACTAGGTTTTGGTTCTCGACCTTTACTGCTAAAACTTCCACTACGTCATTTGAGGCATTTAGCAGTTCTGTGCAAACAAGTGACTCTGCAATGTACAGGCCAACCCCCCCCTTTTGCCTGTTCACTCTGTCACATCTGTATAGGTTGTAACCTGGGATCCATATTTCGTTGTCCAAGTGATCCTTTATGTGGGTCTCAGTGAAAGCCGCGAACATTGCCTTTGCCTCTGCAAGCAGTCCACGGATGAAAGGTATTTTGTTGTTTATTGCTGGCTTTAGACCCTGTATATTTGCAAAGAAGAATGTTATCGGACTGGTGGTATTGTTGGTACTGTAGTGTAGTGTTGTGTAGTGTTGTGTAGTGTTGTGTAGTGTTCTGAAGTACGGTGCAGTTTAATGTAGTGTAGTGTTGTGTAGTGTTGTGTAGTGTTGTGTAGTGTTGTGTAGTGTTGTGTACTAATGTGTTTTGTAGTGTAGTGCTCTCATAAGTAGTGTAGTTTAGTGTATTTCACCCACCCCTTAACTGCCCCCACCCACCAATCACCCGCCCCCACCCACCAATCACCCGCCCCCACCCACCCACAACCCGCCCCCAACTGCCCCAAAACCCTGCCCTGCCCTGCCACCAGTTGCTCCCCAACAACCCCTTCCCGTCCCCTTCCATCCCCCACCTGCCCGCACCCACCCTCCACCCGCCCCTCACCCGCCCCTCACCCGTGTTTCTCCTGCCCCCAACCTGCCCCTCACCCCCTATCCACACCTCAACTGCCACCACCCACCCAAACCCGCCGCCCCCACCCCCAACCCGCCGTTCACCAACTCCCAACCCGCCCCCACATGCCCCCCAGCCACCCCCACCGACCCCTCACCCGCCCCCACCCGCCCCCACCTGCCCCACCACCAACTCGCCACTTCCCCGACCCTCACCCGCCCCCCCACCCCCCGCCCTTCACCCCCCAAACACACCCCCACCGCCCCCATCCCCGCCGCCCCCCCGCCCCCGCCCCTCACCCTTCCCTCACCCGACCCTCACCAGCCCCTACCAAACCCCCACCCACCCCTCATCCCCCAAACCCCCCACCCGCCACCACACAACCCCCACCCGCCCCACACCCGCCTCACCCGTCCCCCTCACCCGCCCCAACCTGCCTCCACACACCCCCCACCCGCCCCTCACCCACCCCCACCTGACCAACCTGCCCAATACCCACCACCCTTCCGCCCCCCACCCGCCCTCATCCGCTACCCACTCACCCATCACCCGCCTCCACAGCCCCTCCCCTGCCCCTCACGCGCCCCATGCGCCGCTCACCTGCCCCCACCCGCCCCCACACGCACCCCACCCGCCCCTCACCTGCCCCCACCCGCCCCCTCACAATCAAGCACCAAGAACACAGCTCAACACTGACTATGGAACACCAAGAACACAGCTCAACACTGACTATGGAACACCAAGAACACAGCTCAACACTGACTATGGAACACCAAGAACACAGATCCACACTGACCATCGAGCACCAAGAACACAGCTCAACACTGACGATGGAACACCAAGAACACAGCTCAACACTGACGATGGAACACCAAGAACACAGCTCAACGTTGACGATGGAACACCAAGAACACAGCTCCACACTGACGATGGAACACCAAGAACACAGCTCAACACTGACTATGGAACACCAAGAACACAGCTCAACACTGACTATGGAACACCAAGAACACAGATCCACACTGACCATCGAGCACCAAGAACACAGCTCAACACTGACGATGGAACACCAAGAACACAGCTCAACATTGACGATGGAACACCAAGAACACAGCTCAACACTGACTATGGAACACCAAGAACACAGCTCAACACTGACGATGGAACACCAAGAACACAGCTCAACATTGACGATGGAACACCAAGAACACAGCTCAACACTGACGATGGAACACCAAGAACACAGCTCAACATTGACGATGGAACACCAAGAACACAGCTCAACACTGACTATGGAACACCAAGAACACAGCTCAACACTGACAATGGAACACCAAGAACACAGCTCAACATTGACGATGGAACACCAAGAACACAGCTCAACATTGACGATGGAACACCAAGAACACAGCTCAACACTGACTATGGAACACCAAGAACACAGCTCAACACTGACTATGGAACACCAAGAACACAGCTCAACACTGACTATGGAACACCAAAAACACAGCTCAACACTGACGATGGAACACCAAGAACACAGCTCAACACTGACTATGGAACACCAAGAACACAGCTCAACACTTGTAACAACAAACAATCGTACACAAACAGTAAACACAGCCTCGCAACACCATCTAATATAAGCCGTAGTAAAATCTTATTCAATTTGCATAAAATTCACGAAGCAATCTTACCTCCAAGAATAATTTTCAGTCACCCATGATCAAGCTTTAACTTAGAATTGTCCAAACACTACAATACTACACCAGTTGTATGTTCAGTACTGATGCAGAGTTTTCCCTGAGGTACGTTTATTGTCTTCTCTCAGGACGAAGGTCCCAAGTAAACTTCTACAGCTGGTACCTCATTATAATATATATATATATATATATATATATATATATATATATATATATATATATATATATATATATATATATATATATATATATAAATATATATATATAAATATATATATATATATATATATATATATATATATATATATATATATATATATACATATATATATATATATATATATATATATATATATATATATATATATATGGTGTCTTTCTGTCTCATAAACACGCTAGATAACAGGGATATCTTGTTACTCCTACTTACACTTTGGTCACACTTCACAGACACGCACATGCATATATATATATATACATACATCTAGGTTTTTCTCCTTTTTCTAAATAGCTCTTGTTCCTCTTTATTTCTTCTATTGTCCATGGGGAAGTGGAAAAGAATCTTTCCTCCGTAAGCCATGCGTGTCGTATGAGGCGACTAAAATGCCGGGAGCAAGGCGCTAGTAACCCCTTCTCCTGTAGACACTTACTAAAAAAGAGAAGAAGAAAAACTTTATAAAACTGGGATGCTTAAATGTGCGTGGATGTAGTGCGGATGACAAGAAACAGATGATTGCTGATGTTATGAATGAAAAGAAGTTGGATGTCCTGGCCCTAAGCGAAACAAAGCTGAAGGAGGTAGGGGAGTTTCAGTGGGGGGAAAAAAATGGGATTAAATCTGGAGTATCTGAGAGAGTTAGAGCAAAGGAAGGGGTAGCAGTAATGTTGAATGATCAGTTATGGAAGGAGAAAAGAGAATATGAATGTGTAAATTCAAGAATTATGTGGATTAAAGTAAAGGTTGGATGCGAGAAGTGGGTCATAATAAGCGTGTATGCACCTGGAGAAGAGAGAAATGCAGAGGAGAGAGTCTAAGCAAGAATCCTCCTGAAAACAGTAAACCCTGCCATCACATAGTCTCTCCTGTTATACTACACAAAGCACATTACAGAGAGTGAACACTGAAACAGACTGCCTCTATCCTGCCTACAACAGGCTGCCTCTATCCTGCCTACAACAGAAATATTTGTCTAACCTATTTTTATATTTCCCAAGTAATAGATTTTATATCCTTTTACTCATGTGCGAGTTAATTGTTCTACCACATTGTATTACTACTACTACTACAACTTACGTCACTACTGCTACTACTACTAGTAGTGCACCTCACTGAGCTTATATATACCCTCTGTGACTATGTACTGTTTGTAACGGCTTGATAAAGCTCATGGAGAGCGAAACATTGCCACAATAAAATGTCACATTAGTTGCACTTGTGTCCTTTTACTTTACACTTGACGCCTGCTAGACAAGGTCAATTGACGCCTGCTAGACAAGGTCACTTGAATTCTGCTAGACAAGGTCACTTGACGTCTGCTAGACAAGGTCACTTGATGTCTGTTAGACATGGTCACTTGACATCTGCTAGACAAGGTCACTTGACGCCTGCTAGACAAGGTCACTTGAATTCTGCTAGACAAGGTCACTTGACGTCTGCTAGACAAGGTCACTTGACGTCTGCTAGACAAGGTCACTTGACGTCTGCTAGACAAGATCACTTGACATCTGCTAGACAAGGTCACTTAACGTCTGCTAGACAAGGTCACTTGACGTCTGCTAGACAAGGTCACTTGACGTCTGCTAGACAAGATCACTTGACATCTGCTAGACAAGGTCACTTAACGTCTGCTAGACAAGGTCACTAGACGTCTGCTAGACAAGATCACTTGACATCTGCTAGACAAGGTCACTTAACGTCTGCTAGACAAGATCTCTTGACATCTGCTAGACAAGGTCACTTGACGTCTGCTAGACAAGATCACTTGACATCTGCTAGACAAGGTCACTTAACGTCAGCTAGACAAGGTCACTTGACATCTGCTAGACATGGTCACTTGACATCTGCTAGACAAGGTCACTTGACGCCTGCTAGACAAGGTCACTTGACGCCTGCTAGACAAGGTCACTTGAATTCTGCTAGACAAGGTCACTTGACGTCTGCTAGACAAGGTCACTTGACATCTGTTAGACAAGGTCACTTGACATCTGCTAGACATGGTCACTTGACATCTGCTAGACATGGTCACTTGACATCTGCTAGACAAGGTCACTTGACATCTGTTAGACAAGGTCACTTGACATCTGCTAGACATGGTCACTTGACATCTGCTAGACATGGTCACTTGACATCTGCTAGACAAGGTCACTTGACATCTGTTAGACAAGGTCACTTGACATCTGCTAGACAAGGTCACTTGACATCTGCTAGACATGGTCACTTGACATCTGCTAGACAAGGTCACTTGACGCCTGCTAGACAAGGTCACTTGACGCCTGCTAGACAAGGTCACTTGACGCCTGCTAGACAAGGTCACTTGAATTCTGCTAGACATGGTCACTTGACATCCGATCACACACTACAACGTCACACTCAGTATACCGATCACACACTACACCGTCACACTCAGTATAACGACCACACTCGGCAACGTCACACTCAGTATACCGATCACACACTACAACGTCACACTCAGTATACCGATCACACACTACACCGTCACACTCAGTATAACGACCACACTCTGCAACGTCACACTCAGTATACCGATCACACACTACAACGTCACATTCAGTATAACGACCACACT
>NC_091386.1:11003229-11040729 GCF_038502225.1 Cherax quadricarinatus
CCACGGTTACTGGCACATTTAGTTCCACGGTTACTGGAACATTTAGTTCCACGGTTACTGGAATATTTAGTTCCACGGCTACTGGAACATTTAGTTCCACGGTTACTGGAACATTTAGTTCCACGGTAACTGGAATATTTAGTTCCACGGTAACTGGAATATTTAGTTCCACGGTTACTGGAACATTTAGTTCCACGGTTACTGGAACATTTAATTCCACGGTTACTGGAGCAATTAGTTCCACGCTTACTGGAACATTTAGTTCCACGGTTACTGGAACATTTAGTTCCACGGTTACTGGAACATTTAGTTCCACGGTTACTGGAACATTTAGTTCCATGGTTACTGGAATATTTAGTTCCACGGTTACTGGAACATTTAGTTCCATGGTTACTGGAATATTTAGTTCCACGGTTACTGGAACATTTAGTTCCACTGCTACTGGAACATTTAGTTCCACGGTTACTGGAACATTTAGTTCCACGGTTACTCGAATATTTAGTTCCACGGTTACTGGAACATTTAGTTCCACGGTTACTGGAACATTTAGTTCCACGGTTACTGGAATATTTAGTTCCACGGTTACTGGAACATTTAGTTCCACGGTTACTGGAACATTTAGTTCTACGGTTACTGGAACATTTAGTTCCACGGTTACTGGAACATTTAGTTCCACGGTTTCTGGAACATTTAGTTCCACGGTTACTGGAACATTTATTTCCACGGTTACTGGAACATTTAGTTCCACGGTTACTGGAACATTTAGTTCCACGGTTACTGGAACATTTAGTTCCACGGTTACTGGAACATTTAGTTCCATGGTTACTGGAACATTTAGTTCCACGGTTACTGGAACATTTAGTTCCACGGTTACTGGAACATTTAGTTCCACGGTTACTGGAACATTTAGTTCCACGGTTACTGGAACATTTAGTTCCATGGTTACTGGAACATTTAGTTCCACGGTTACTGGAACATTTAGTTCCACGGTTACTGGAACATTTAGTTCCACGGTTACTGGAACATTTAGTTCCACGGTTACTGGAACATTTAGTTCCACGGTTACTGGAACATTTTGTTCCACGGTTACTGGAACATTTAGTTCCACGGTTACTGGAACATTTAGTTCCACGGTTACTGGACATTTAGTTCCATGGTTACTGGAACATTTAGTTCCACGGTTACTGGAACATTTAGTTCCACGGTTACTGGAACATTTAGTTCCACGGTTACTGGAACATTTAGTTCCATGATTACTGGAACATTTAGTTCCACGGTTACTGGAACATTTAGTTCCACGGTTACTGGAACATTTAGTTCCACGGTTACTGGAACATTTAGTTCCACGGTTACTGGAATATTTTGTTCCACGGTTATTGGAACATTTTGTTCCACGGTTACTGGAACATTTAGTTCCACGGTTACTGGAACATTTAGTTCCACGGTTACTGGAACATTTAGTTCCACGGTTACTGGAACAGTTAGTTCCATGATTACTGGAACATTTAGTTCCACGGTTACTGGAACATTTAGTTCCACGGTTACTGGAACATTTAGTTCCACGGTTACTGCAACATTTAGTTCCACGGTTACTGGAACATTTAGTTACACGGTTACTGGAACATTTAGTTCCACGGTTACTGGAACATTTAGTTCCACGGTTACTGGAACATTTAGTTCCACGGTTACTGGAACATTTAGTTCCACGGTTACTGGAACATTTAGTTCCATGGTTACTGGAACATTTAGTTCCACGGTTACTGGAACATTTAGTTCCACGGTTACTGGAACATTTAGTTCCATGATTACTGGAACATTTAGTTCCACGGTTACTGGAACATTTAGTTCCACGGTTACTGGAACATTTAGTTCCACGGTTACTGGAACATTTAGTTCCACGGTTACTGGAACATTTAGTTCCACGGTTACTGGAACATTTATTTCCACGGTTACTGGAACATTTAGTTCCACGGTTACTGGAACGTTTAGTTCCACGGTTACTGGAACATTTAGTTCCACGGTAACTGGAATATTTAGTTCCACGGTTACTGGAACATTTAGTTCCACGGTTACTGGAACGTTTAGTTCCACGGTAACTGGAACATTTAGTTCCACGGTTACTGGAACATTTAGTTCCACGGTAACTGGAATATTTAGTTCCATGGTTACTGGAACATTTAGTTATTACAGTACATTTTGTATGAGATAATTCATGTTAGTTATTACAGTACATTTTGTATGAGATAATTCATGTTAGTTATTACAGTACATTTTTTATGAGATAATTCATGTTAGTTATTACAGTACATTTTGTATGAGATAATTCATGTTAGTTATTACAGTACATTTTGTATGAGATAATTCATGTTAGTTATTACAGTACATTTTGTATGAGATAATTCATGTTAGTTATTACAGTACATTTTTTATGAGATAATTCATGTTAGTTATTACAGTACATTTTGTATGAGATAATTCATGTTAGTTATTACAGTACATTTTGTATGAGATAATTCATGTTAGTTATTACAGTACATTTTGTATGAGATAATTCATGTTAGTTATTACAGTACATTTTTTATGAGATAATTCATATTAGTTATTACAGTACATTTTGTATGAGATAATTCATGTTAGTTATTACAGTACATTTTGTATGAGATAATTCATGTTAGTTATTACAGTACATTTTTTATGAGATAATTCATGTTAGTTATTACAGTACATTTTGTATGAGATAATTCATGTTAGTTATTACAGTACATTTTGTATGAGATAATTCATGTTAGTTATTACAGTACATTTTGTATGAGATAATTCATGTTAGTTATTACAGTACATTTTTTATGAGATAATTCATATTAGTTATTACAGTACATTTTGTATGAGATAATTCATGTTAGTTATTACAGTACATTTTGTATGAGATAATTCATGTTAGTTATTACAGTACATTTTGTATGAGATAATTCATGTTAGTTATTACAGTACATTTTGTATGAGATAATTCATGTTAGTTATTACAGCACATTTTGTATGAGATAATTCATGTTAGTTATTACAGTACATTTTGTATGAGATAATTCATGTAAGTTATTACAGTACATTTTGTATGAGATAATTCATGTTAGTTATTACAGTACATTTTGTATGAGATAATTCATGTTAGTTATTACAGTACATTTTGTATGAGATAATTCATGTTAGTTATTACAGTACATTTTGTATGAGATAATTCATGTTAGTTATTACAGTACATTTTGTATGAGATAATTCATGTTAGTTATTACAGTACATTTTGTATGAGATAATTCATGTAAGTTATTACAGTACGTTTTGTATGAGATAATTCATGTTAGTTATTACAGTACATTTTGTATGAGATAATTCATGTAAGTTATTACAGTACATTTTGTATGAGATAATTCATGTTAGTTATAACAGTACATTTTGTATGAGATAATTCATGTTAGTTATAACAGTACATTTTGTATACTGAGGAAGAAGGATGTACAGAAGTATGTTGATTTATTGTGAATAAACAAACTGCCTTTTGTAGATGGTATGAGGTCGCTTAAGATGGAACTTATGAGTTATTACAGCAAATTTTGTCCTCAAAATTTTCAGGAATATGTGATATATTATGATATATATGATATATATGATATATGATATGTATGATATATAATATATATGATATATATGATATACATGATACATTACGGTTGTTGTGAAGTGTCTGTGATGGCTGCCATGACTCATTCTCACCACACAACTCGTAACATTTTTCAAAATATAGAGACAAAAGTCCAGATGAAGGTAAGAGTAAGTCTGAGAGTGAAGAATTTATCCATGTGGCTTCACAGGTGAAAAACTTACATAAAGTTCCATCTCAGGATGTTAATCTTCCTTCCATTACCCAACTTGTCCAAGTTTGTCAAACTTTTATAAGAGTTGGTCTCTGGAGAGACCATAAAGACACTGGAAGGACAAAACTTACATGTTCTTAATGTAAAAATGAAAGATCATTGATAAGAATATTTTTATGCTTTAGAAAGACATAAGAAACATGACAGCCTGACTGTCTCTGCTAAATATATCAACAATCCTAAACAACGAAGACATAAACAAGGGCACCAACATGCACATTAGCCTCATAATGGGGTCCATTATGAGGGGAATTTCACCTCTACTGCTCCTAGTGTCCCTGAGCAAAGTAGATGACTAAAAGAATATAAATTGTCTATGTAAAATGTACACTTTTCAGTGATGCAGTTTTGTTCTACTGGTAAGTCAGGTGTGAACCAAACACTGGTAAAAGTAATGTTCTATCCTGACTGACCTGAAATTTTTGACTTAATGACCATGCGAAATACTTCCTGTGTAAAGTAAAATGTGTATAAATACTGATGTGCTTTTAAAAATCTATGGAAGGATTATTACGATATATAAGAGTTAGAATTTCAGGGAAATTTCCAACAGAGGATTATTGTAAGTGATATTGTAAATGTTGTGGATGGTCCATCATTCCTAGTGAACCACTGGTCGTAGATTATTCCAGCCAGGATCATTATGTACTTTAATCTTACAGAGTTAACATTAAACTTTTGAGTGTTGTGACACACACTATGACACAGTATAACTACATTGTTACTTGTGGTTGATGACGAGTGATGTTTGAACAAGTTATTGTGTGATGTATTGTGTTCCTCACCTGCTATAGTGACTGAGAGGTTTTGAAGACTTCTGATAGTGAACCAGGGAAGGCAGCACTCCACTTACACAGTGATGTATTGTGTTCCTCACCTGCTATAGTGACTGAGAGGTTTTGAAGACTTCTGATAGTGAACCAGGGAAGGCAGCACTCCACTTACACAGTGATGTATGGTGTTCCTTGCCTGCCATAGTAACTGAGAGGTTTTGAAGACTTCTGATAGTGAACCAGGGACGGCAGCACTCCACTTACACAGTGATGTATTGTGTTCCTCTCCTGCTATAGTGACTGAGAGGTTTTGAAGGCTTCTGATAGTGAACCAGGGACGGCAGCACTCCACTTACACTGTGATGTATTGTGTTCCTTGCCTGCCATAGTAACTGAGAGGTTTTGAAGACTTCTGATAGGGAACCAGGGACGGCAGCATTCCACTTACACAGTGATGTATTGTGTTCCTCACCTGCTATAGTGACTGAGAGGTTTTGAAGACTTCTGATAGTGAACCAGGGACGGCAGCACTCCACTTACACTGTGATGTATTGTGTTCCTTGCCTGCCATAGTAACTGAGAGGTTTTGAAGACTTCTGATAGTGAACCAGGGACGGCAGCACTCCACTTACACAGTGATGTATTGTGTTCCTCTCCTGCTATAGTGACTGAGAGGTTTTGAAGGCTTCTGATAGGGAACCAGGGACGGCAGCACTCCACTTACACAGTGATGTATTGTGTTCCTCACCTGCTATAGTGACTGAGAGGTTTTGAAGACTTCTGATAGGGAACCAGGGACGGCAGCATTCCACTTACACCGTGATGTATGGTGTTCCTCACCTGCTATATTGACTGAGAGGTTTTGAAGACTTCTGATAGTGAACCAGGGACGGCAGCACTCCACTTACACAGTGATGTATTGTGTTCCTCTCCTGCTATAGTGAATGAGAGGTTTTGAAGGCTTCTGATAGGGAACCAGGGACGGCAGCACTCCACTTACACAGTGATGTATTGTGTTCCTCACCTGCTATAGTGACTGAGAGGTTTTGAAGACTTCTGATAGTGAACCAGGGACGGCAGCACTCCACTTACACAGTGATGTATGGTGTTCCTCACCTGCTATAGTGACAGAGAGGTTTTGAAGACTTCTGATAGTGAACCAGGGACGGCAGCACTCCACTTACACACCAAGATTTCATTAAAGAAACAATCATTGATCCATCACTGGAAAAACACACAAATGTTGCAGTGAATGATGGCTATTCTAGGCGCTTGTATCACTGTTACTTGGTCACACCCAGGAACTAACTGGGATTAAACAACTAAGTTGCCTGCAGGAACCGTCAAGCTTTTCCTGGAAATATTATTTATTTTCTCTCTCCTTGAAGCTATAAGGAGAAAATTGCTATGAAATACTGACAGGATGAAAAATTCACAAATGTAGTATGATGTGATCCTTTACTGGCAACGTTTAGCTCACATAGTGAACTTCGTTAGGTAAGACGCATATGCAACAGTTAGGTATCTTTATTTCGAACCGTTTCGCCTGCACACTAAGCTTCTTCAGTCGAGTACAGAAAAGTTGATAGAATCAGAAGAGACGTGAGAAGATGTAATCAGTCCATCACCCTTGAACTTTTGAGGTGGTCAGTCCCTCAGTCTGCTTTTGTCAACTTTTCTGTACTCGACTGAAGAAGACTATTGTGTGGCGAAACGTTTCGAAATAAAGATACCTAACTGTTGCATATGTGTGTTACCTAACAACCTGTCGGTATTTTATACCATTCTAATATTCACAATGAACTTTATTGACAATGTTTCGCCCACACAGTGGACTTTATCAAGTCGCAAACACATCTTCCTGATGATTAGATATAAGGAGCACAGTGACTTTAAAAGTCGAGTGAAGGATGCCGAGAAGGATGAATTTGAGACGGACCTGCACAGGATGGGTAAGTAGGTATCACTCATTTGTATATTTAACAAGTTCAACAAGAACAATGGCTTTTACAACATAGCTGAGCCCAATGCCAGGAAACGTCTTCATTGTTATCCAACACAGCAACCAACCTATATATCCATTCCTTGCTGGTCTTTCTCAGATCCAACCTTGTCAGTATTCTCCACCTGACTCTCCATGAATAGACTGATGCAGTGGTCGGAGAAGTGGCAGATGCAGTTTAATATAGACAAATGCAAAGTTCTAAATGTTGGACAGGACAATAACCATGCCACATATAAACTAAATAATGTAGATCTTAATATTACGGATTGCGAAAAAGATTTAGGAGTTCTGGTTAGCAGTAATCTGAAACCAAGACAACAGTGCATAAGTGTTCGCAATAAAGCTAATAGAATCCTTGGCTTCATATCAAGAAGCATAAATAATAGGAGTCCTCAGGTTGTTCTTCAACTCTATACATCCTTGGTTAGGCCTCATTTAGATTATGTTGCACAGTTTTGGTCACCGTATTACAGAATGGATATAAATTCTCTGGAAAATGTACAAAGGAGGATGACAAAGTTGACCCCATGTATCAGAAACCTTCCCTATGAGGATAGACTAAGGGCCCTGAATCTGCACTCTCTAGAAAGACGTAGAATTAGGGGGGATATGATTGAGGTGTATAAATGGAAGATAGGAATAAATAAAGGGGATGTAAATAGTGTGCTGAAAATATCTAGCCTAGACAGTACTCGCAGCAATGGTTTTAAGTTGGAAAAATTCAGATTCAGGAAGGATATAGGAAAGTACTGGTTTGGTAATAGAGTTGTGGATGAGTGGAACAAACTCCCAAGTACCGTTATAGAGGCCAGAACGTTGTGTAGCTTTAAAAATAGGTTGGATAAATACATGAGTGGATGTGGGTGGGTGTGAGTTAGACCTGATAGCTTGTGCTAACAGGTCGGTTGCCGTGTTCCTCCCTTAAGTCAATGTGACCTGACCTGACTAGGTTGGGTGCATTGGCTTAAGCCGGTAGGAGACTTGGACCTGCCTCGCATGGGCCAGTAGGCCTTCTGCAGTGTTCCTTCGTTCTTATGTTCTTATGTTCTTATTTGATAAAGCTCACTGTGTGGGCGAAGCGTAGTAAAGTAAGGATCGTATTATACTGCATTTGTCTATTTAACAATAAGATTGTATCTTCTGTTTCCTGTCTATTATGTCTCTTGGAGACTGTGTGGACCAGATAACAGTCGTGTTTTAATGGAAGTCTTTCTGATTTCTGTCGTTGTATCTCTTTCCAGGACTGTCAGCTTCCTGGAACTACATTGTTTCTCGTGAACTGCGACTGGTAAATAAACTTTCCTGTTGCATTCCAGCTCATGGAACTAGTTGTTTCCCGATAATATTATAATTCAGTACTAAATCTCTGAAGTTACTCAGTGAAAGAATTTTTTACCATTTTCTTGTCATAAAAATGAGAGCGAGATCTCGGAACTTTACTCTGAGGATTGTTGAATATTACGATAAAGATAATTTTTTAACAAGATTATTACAGCTTCAACAGTCTCGTTCCCATTAACAACAAATATTATTCAGACTTAATATCACAGTCAGCTGTGTTCCGTCACCAAGAATTATTGTTATAAGAAGGGATGGAAAATGTCTCTCATCCAAGATGTTTATAAAGGGAGGTACATGACATCCCTGATGGAAATGTCTCTCATCCAAGATGTTTATAAAGGGAGGTACATGACATCCCTGATGGAAATGTCTCTCATCCAAGATGTTTATAAAGGGAGGTACATGACATCCCTTCAGTGGTTCATTATGAACTTTCCTCTCCATTCTGGTGGTGGTAACTGCCTTCACGAGGCAGTAATGTTGTTTTGTGGTGAACTCTGAATGGGCACTTACTGCGCTGGGCTTTCATCAGTCAAGACTCTAACTTCAGATAAATCTTCGGTAGCGAGTGACAGATATCCAACTCCGTGAAACTGTCGAAGAGTTTGAGTGGAAGTGTTAAATGTGTTCACGTGTAACTATAGTCTGACTGATCACAACTACACATGTTAACTTGTACTCAATCATGATCACTGATGACCATAGCTAATAATAATAATAATAATAATAATAATAATAATAATAATAATAATAATAATAATAATAATTATTATCATTAATATTATTATTTTTTTTATTATTATTGTTATTATTATTATTATTATTATTATTATTATTATTATTATTATTATTGTTATTATTATTATTATTATTATTATTATTATTATTATTATTATTATTATTATTATTATCATTATTATCATCATCATCATTATTATCGTCCCCTAAGAAATTCCCTGTTTTTTTAAACTCCTTCTCTTACTTACAACTTTTCCATTTTATATCTGTCATATCTCTAGAATGCCTCATCTAATCGGCTTCAGTACTAATAAGACCAAATTCTTGGAACAATAGTCAGGTTCACGTGAACTGTGACCAAAGTTGTTGAACACATTCCAGCATCCTGGAATGTCTCAGATAACTTACAAAATCCTCAGTGGCGTTCCTTCACACTTACAAAATCCTCAGTGGCGTAGCTTCACACTTACAAAATCCTCAGTGGTGTAGCTTCACACTGTTGCAACCCCTGAATGGGTTGCAATATATATAATGTATATAATGATTATGTATATATATAATTATTACCTTTTCATATAATTTTATATTGCTTATATTTGCGATAATAGCTAAATCGTAAATGTATTGCTTTATATTGTTATTTGACTTAGTTATGTTGTTAGGTAGGATGTTACATATTATGTGCTCAGTTCAAGTCTTGATTGTCTAACTACTGTAATTATCGCTCTTTGCTCGTTAGACTGCCGGCTTCTCGTTGTTGCTGGGCAGCAACCCACGGAGCTATCACGTGATCGAGGGGGGGTGTCCTCACCTCGCCTGAAGTATTCAGTCTGGTCTAGACTCTCATGGTGGTCGGACAGATTGTCTGTCTCATTATTCTTGTTAGTTCTGTAGAACTCTGTTCACAGAACATTGTATAGACTTAGTGATTTTCGACGTTGTACTGAGGTTGTATGTCACATAGACACTCGAAACATCTCAGGTCCTGAGCTGTAACTTCTCACCTAACTTGTACTGGTATCTGTGTATTATCACAGTCGGGGATTTTCTTATGCTGAACTTAGATTCAGTAGTATGGGAGTTTGGTGACTTTTTGTGGAGGATCTGCTGATGGTCCCTACTTAGTGTCGTTATATTATCTCCTTGTTCCTGATTCTGTGTCGCAGTTGCTTGTTATATTGCTATTGGGCTTAGCATTCTTTTTATTGTTCAAGCAGACTGTTCTGATTGCCAGTTGGTCAAGAAGTTAGTTTATGTGAGGACTTTGCCGTCACTTGTTTAAGTCTAGTCGAGTCGTGAGACATAGTGAACTACTTAGAGCACTTACACACATACGCAAACTTGTACATATTTGTAATATCTTATTAAATGTTAATGTACCAGACGGTACTTAAGAATTATAAATGTGATATATGCTTTCAGCACAATAATATTGAACTCGAGAGAAGTGATATTATTTTGATTACTGTGATTAATTTAATTTAATTTAATTTGATAATATACCTCTAGACTTAATAAATTTATTAAATTTTAATTTATCTAGTTAGTAGCCTACCAGTTGTAATCCTGAAGCACTATTGATTCATACTGAATTCTAATGGATAATTGGACAAGGATACTGACTACTTGTTATGAAAACCCAGTAACAGGCTGGATGCGAGAAGGACAGTCCTTTCTAGTATTCATTGGAGATCTCTAAGCTTTTAGAATCGCGTTTTTTGTAACAAAAGGGGGCCTGTCCGGGATGCTCTTGATCCAAGGTGTTGGAGAAATTGTCTAGTTTGACATACTAGTAACTCTATGATCAAACACTTTGAGTACTTTCCTAATCTGAAGACTTTGAGTTTAGTCTTGTACAACATACCAGGTGGATGTATGTACCTGACTGAGTCTCTTGTTTATGAGTTCTAACTCTAAGACAACCAACACTAAAATTCCTATTAGGATTATAGTTTCCCATAATCACTCTCTCGTAGTACAATTATTTTCGTGATGTATGCCAAAGTGAAACAGTTAATTGATACTCTGACTTTGTCTGAGTTAAGTACATTAAAACTTCAGACGTGTTGGCAAGTAGCCAAATATCTCGGTGTGACGTATAACAGGAATTACACCGCAGAAACTGTCAAAGCATTAATTAAAGATATATTATTTCCTGCTCATACAGAGATGTCTGATTATGATTCAGATTCAGAAAGCCTAGTGTCACAATTAGGAAGTATGACTCTATTTGATGAAGAAAGAGCAACTACTGCACAAGTGAGCCTAGTGTCTGAGCCTAGTGTAGCTCAGTTCTCGCTCACACCTTCCTTCCTAACTGTTAGCTTGACGCAGCCACATAGTAGTACAGAGTATGCTACACACGTATCTACTTATCCTAGACCAGATATAGACTCTCTAGAGACGGCTGGGCGAAGTTTCCGACCTAAGGACAGTCCAGAAAGACATGTTAATTTCCCTACTCCTCCATTACCCACTGGTCCTATCTCTCAGGAACAGTTTGAGAGGTTTGAACGCCTCATTATGTTGCAGACTGCACAAATAGAGGCACAGAGGAAATTGAACGAAGAAGATTTCCAGAGAGAAAATGTTCGTCTTGGAAGACAACAGACTGATAGATCACAGGACACATTTAATGTGCAGAAAGCTGCCTCCATGATTCCTAAGTTCTTTGAATGTGACTTAGACACCTATTTTGATGTGTTTGAGAACCAGGCACGTGCTATGAACTGGCCACGTAAGCACTGGGCTACAGTGTTGCAAAAAGCTTTGACAGGAAGAGCTCAAACTTGTACTGCTGCTTTACCATTTGCCAAGTACATTAGTTATGACGCTGTCTAGCAAACTATTCTAGAGACATATAACTTGTTGCATGTAAGTTATCAAAGCGCATTTCGTACGTTACAACGACGACAAGATCCAACTTGTGTAGAGTTTGCTCGTGAGAAAAAAGTTGCATTTGAGAGGTGGTGTAGGTCTGCCAGGTGTAACAACTACGACAGTCTTGTTCAGTTGTTACTACACGAAGAGTTTAACAACTGTATGTCTGCTGACATACAAGAATATCTGATCGATCATACTACCTCGGATATTCTGGAAACTGCAGCATTAGCAAACAATTACGAGATTTCTCACAAACTTGTACGTACTAAAACACAGAGAAACAAGGTAACTAAAAATTGTCCTAGAAGTTGGCAACCTAAATCAGCTGCTCATTGCCGGCCTGATGTACCTGCTACTGTAACTTCTCGTACCTTTACCAGGAAAACTCACAATCCTGAATCTATCTCTGTGGCTAGACAGAAATCTGGTATCGAGAAGAAAGTTAAATGTACCTATTGTAACAGAAAAGGACATACAAGAGAGTATTGCTATAAGTTAGAAAGAGATACGAGAAACAGTCGTGCAGCTGGCGCCGCCACACAAGTCGTATCTTCTTCCGAGCAACAAAGGCACCAAAATCCTAGTAATACCTCAGATCCTACTGTTTTAGATAATATTACTCAGGATAGATGACTAGCAACCGAAAGTGTATCTGATGAAAAGATTCGTTCAGCGATGAGTCCTTACTTTTCGAGAGGTGAAGTAGGATTTGACGAATCACATCTAACTGAGATAATTACTTTCAGAGACACTGGCAGTTATCTCACGTTATTAAGAGAAGATGTACTGCCCATAACTGATGATACCTATTGCAAGATAGATGTATTGTTAGAAGCCTATCGTGGGGCTGTTATAAAAGTGCCTCTGCGCAAAGTTTATATTGAAACAAGCTATTATACTGGTTATATTTCAGTGGGTATATCCAGTGGTGTATTTCCCATCAGGTCAGTGGACTTGTTGATAGGGAACGATATCCTTCATGCTGGTATATGTAAAGAACCACTTGTGATTGATAATAACACTGATGATAATTATGCCATTGAAGCTTGTAGAGAGAAACCTATTTTATTTCCTCTCAGCGCAATTACTAGAGACAATTCGTCTCTCGACCTGCGGGGAGAGAGGACGCTTCTACAGGTTCTCTTGCACGCCACCTGGTGAGGAAAACAGCATTAGCACCAAGATGGCGGACCGACTGTACCGGCGCATAAATACTGTCTGCATTGAGCTGGTTAGAGGATCTTTAAGCAACGCCACGATGAACGTTCTCCTGCCAAACATTATCAGGGACTGTTATGGCATCCCCAATGAAGAGCTGTATGGTGTGGCACTGAATGGTATGTCAAGGGTCTTCGTGAAGTTCATGAGGGCTGACTTCTATTCTACCATCGTCGACGAATTCCAAGAAAGGCGGATGAGTATCAACACGGCAGTGGAAGTATGCTTGCATGATGTGTCTAAGTATTTTACTTGGGTGAAGGTAAGGAATGTACCTTTTGAGGCAACAGCCTACAGCCTACAAGATGTGTTCAGTGGTTATGGGACTGTACACTCGACGAGCATGGGAATGTGGAGGGACGGCCCTTATGAGGGGATGCCAGAAGGATCCTTCACACTGAAAATGACCCTGAGGAGACCGATACCATCATATGTTACATTGCATAACCATAGAACACAGGTTTTTGTACACTATGCGGGGCAGAGGAAGACGTGCCGTTTATGTGACTCTTATGAGCACATGGTGGCACAATGCCCCAGGAGACAGGGCCCTAGGCGTCAGGAGACAGCTTCTGTGGATACGCCATTAGAAGCCACGGATGTTATGACGGGTGAAGTGGAAAGCCGGGGTACAGGCCTATGGAGTGAGGAGGTCGACAGGGCAGAGGTGGTTTTGGAGACGTGTGTTACACTACCAGTGGAAACGGGGGGGGAGGGAATATCGCTGTTAGACAGGCCGTTAGATAATGCAGAGTCAGCTCAGGACGGGATTTTGGAGGCTGTGCTGAAGGATTTTTTGGAAGAGTCGGAGCATGGTGTGGAAAGTGATGTGAGGTCAGGTGATGACAAGGTGATGGATGAACAGAAGCAGGGTAAGGAAGACTTGAGTGAGGTTCGAAAGGAGAGCAATGTGGTGGTGGAGGTCCATCAAGAAGATGTGGTTGCAGAAGAAATGTGTGTAGAGGGTAGCTCCCGCAAGAGATCAGCGGGGGCATCAGACATGGACGAAGTCCTCACACCAGCGCAGAGGCCTGGGAAGAAGATGTGGGCAGCTGTGGTAGCAACGGCAAGTCCGGGAGGAGGGGGGGGGCAATGGGAAGCTAGGTGGGAAGGGACAGGGAGGGGTTGGAGGGCAGGAACGAGGGATTGATAGAGAAGAACCGAGACCTATGAAAGGAGGACCAAGTAAGCCTCAGCGGCACAGGGGTAAGCCGCCATTCTTGTAAAATTCAGGTGTGTAACTTTCAATGTAAACGGTCTTAAAACCGAGGTCAAGAGGGTATGGTTAGAGTGGGTTTTGAGGAGATTTAGTATTGATGTCTGTTTTTTGCAGGAACATAACCATAGGTTAGGATGTGAGTTGTTGTTGAAAGGTTATTGGTTGTCTACATGTGATGCTTTGAGGTTGAAAGGAGGTGTGGCTGTGGCGGTAAAGGAGACCAGTCCTTTGCGTATCCTGGGTTGGGAGGAGGGGGGGGGGTGGGAGGGTTGTCAGGGTGGATGGGTTTTGGGGGGCCAGGAGGGTTAGTTTTGTAGGTGTGTACATGCCAGCAACTAGTAACACTAGAGTGAAGGTGGATTTTGTACGCGAGGTTCTGGTATATCACTTGAGAGGTTTACCTGCTTTTACGGTGATTGGTGGGGATTGGAATTGTGTCATTAGGAAGGGTGATGTGGTTCCGAGGGGGGCGGGTTGTGTTTTGGGGGTTCTGCGGGATGTTTTGCGAGATGTTGGAGTGGTAGATGTGGTGGGAAGTAGGGGATATGGAGTGGAGCACACTTTTATTCGTAGGGGATATGAGGCACGGTTAGATAGGATTTATGTTAGGCAGGGCATAGGTGTGGAGAGGGTGAGGACTATCGATGTGGGTTTTTCTGATCATCGTGCTGTTATAGCAGATTTGAGGGTAGATGGCATAGTGAGAGTTTATGCAGGATACTGGAAATTAAATGTGAGGCTACTTAGGGAAGAGGGTGACCCTACGGGGTTTGAAGATTGGTGGAAATCCTTTTGGGAGACTAGGAATATGGAAATGGATTTGCTGGATTGGTGGGAAATGAGGGCTAAAGTTGAAATTGGGAAATTTTTTAAAGTACGGGGTAAGGAGATGGCTAGGTGGAGCTATGGCCTACAAAATTATCTTGAGGGTCAGTTAAATGACTGTTATGCAGAGGAACGGGTGGGGCGGAGTGAGGACATGGAACGTTTGCGAAATAGGTTGGCGGAAATTCACAATGAAAAATTTGAGGCAATTCGAGTTAGGGCAGGGTTGGAGGATGTCTTAAGGGGAGATAGGCCATTGGGTTTTGTATTAAGGAGGTTTAAGGAACGGCAGGCGAAGACCACCTTGGCGTATATTGAGGCAGGTACAGGGGGGGGTGGCTTTGAGGAGGGTCAAGGCCTATCCACCACGGAAAATATTAGTTTGTATGCAGATTTTTGGTTTAGGGAGAAGTGGAGGAGGGTTGGCGGGGGAGTGGGTGAGGGACGGTTTGGGGATGAAGGGTTTAATAGGGTATTAAGTGAGCAGGACAGTGACAGAATCGAGGGTAGTATTAATGTAGAGGAGGTGGAGGAGGCAGTTTTTGGGATGTGCCAGGGTAAAACCCCAGGCATAGACGGAATACCAAACGATTTTTATAGGTATCATTGGGGGAGTGTACGGCATTGTCTGGTGGGGGTTTTGAATTGTATGTTAAGTAGTGGGAGGATGGGGAAATCACAAAGAACGGGTGTCACGGTTTTAGTGCCCAAAAAGAAGGAATGCCGAGTTTTGAATGATTACCATGCGATTACGTTAATGTGCTCGGATTACAAGATTTTTGCTAAGGTTTTGGGCAACAGAATGAGGAAAGTGTTGAGTTTAGTGTTACATAGGGGACAGTTGGGAATTCCGGGAAGAAGGATGAGGGATGGACATGGTTTGATTAGGGATTTTCTAGAGAGATGTACGGGAGGGGGAATACTAGGTTTAGATTGGGTGAATGCTTATGATTGCGTGGACAGAGATTTCTTAGGGGTTTGCTTAGAGAGGTTGGGGTTTCGGGAGGGGGTAGTGAGGTGGGTGAACACCCTGTATGATGGGGCAGAGGTGAGGGTACAGGTCAATGGGAGGTTGGGTGAAAGTGTACCAATGGAGAGAGGTTTGAGGCAGGGCTGTCCGATGTCACAGCTGCTCTTTGCGTGTGTGCAGAATCCTTTTTATGAGTCTGTTGAGAGGGTAATGAACAATCAGGAGATGGAAGGGGGGTGCAAAGGGGGCATCGTTGGGTATGTGGATGATACTACTGTTTTGCTAAGGGGTAAGGAGGAGTTAAGGAGGGTGGGTAGAGTGATTCAGATGTTTGGTATGAATACCGGAATGAGAGTTAATACGGTGAAATCAAGGTTACTAGAGGTCGGTAATTGGATAGGGGGGGCTTGGGGATAGGGTTAGGATGGACAGTGGTTGACAGAATCAAGGTATGTGGGATATGGTATTTGGCGGAAGTGCAGGCATGCAGAAGGGTAAATTCGGAGTCTGTCACGGGTAAGGTTTTAAGTAGACTAGGAGGTTTAAGTGCGAGGGACTTAGCTTTACATCAGAGGGTAGTGGTGGTAAATTCACTTGTCTATAGCAAGGTATGGGGGGTGGCAGAGGTTTTTCCCTTAGAGGTACGAGATATTGTGGAAATGCAGAGGAGGGTGCTGAAGTTTGTGTGGGGATTTGGGAGGACATGGTTAAGTAAGGAGGTAGTTATGACGGATGTTCGGAGAGGGGGTGGAGAGGGGGTTTAGGTTTGTTGCCTTTAGGACTGAGAGTAATGGCTGTATATATCAAGTGGAGGTATATGAGGGAAGGGGGTGTGAGGGGCGCTAAAGTAGGAAGAGTTATGGAGGAGGCACATAAATGGTGGAGTGGGAAGGAATTGAGGGTTTGTGAAGATATGTTGAGATTTTTATTGACAGTGCAACAGGTGGATAAAATCAAAGTGAAACGGTTGGTGAGGGTAGTGAAAGGTCAAGGAATTATGCAAGGGGTAGCCGTGTATCCAACGTATGATTGGGGGGTTATTTGGAAAGATTTTAGTAAGCTTCGGATACCGGCTAGAGTAAGAGAATTAGTATATAGGTTTATCATGGGGATTCTGGCTTCCAAGGAGGTGTTACGTAGTATGGGGTTTGTGGAAGAGGCTTTTTGTCAGTTTTGTGGTGATGTTGAAACGGCGTTTCATGTGGTCTTTTTTTGTACCTCCTTGGAGGGGGTGAGATCATGGATGGGTGGGGTTATCAGACTGTTGGGGGGGGGTCGTTTGCCGCTTTTAAGGGCTTTACTACTGGATGTAAGGGGAGTGCCTAGGGATGTTGGAAGGGCTATAATGTATATCATAGTGGATTATCTGGACATTTCATGGGGAATGAGGGGATTAAGGGGTGATATGAGGATAAAAGCGTTGGCGGCCAGATTCTATAGGACGAAGTGTAGGAATAAGTTGGTTTATGGGGCGTCTTGGGAAAAAAGTTTCCCGGAAGGTTATAGGAATCTCACTGTGGGTTCCCTTAGGCGGGGTCCCTGAGGATGGACAAAGGAGTGGTCTCCTTATGGGGGGATGTAAAGGGGGGGTTGTTTTTGGTTTATCTGGAACTGATGTAGTGTGTAAGAGGAAGGTAGTGAGAATTAGGTATGGATGGTACGCCATGTTTCACGAGAATGTTTTGTCATAGTGAGATATAAGTGTGGTTTCCAGGGTTACATTTCTAAGCCTGATGGTTATGTTCACTGGGTTTAAAATTTCCTTGAAAGCCAGGATACCGAGCCCTTAGGATCTCGTTTTTAAGTAATTAGATTGGCACGTTGGTATCAACACAAAATTTTTCTGAGATACGTGTCAGTACTTTTGGGACTGGCACATTACAGCAGCTTTATCCTTATAACTACTCTAGTCTTATTTTAGTCTCGGGTTCTTTAAATAATTTACATAGCCTAGTATTGTACCGCTAATGTGGCATGTGGTGTATTATCTTGCATTTTGAGTGTGAACTTCACGATATGCAAGGTTTTGAATGTTTGTAATTCATGGTTAACATTAATATTTGATATCATATTGGTGGTGTATATTCTTCTACTTATTACAGTGTATGTGTATAGGAATGTAATGTTTCATATCTGTTTTAGTCTGTAAATTTTGTGTTTTTGTCTTGTTCATGCACTACCAACTTTTAGGTTTTGATGAGGTCAGTGTATGACCTTTCATTAGGATAATTCAATGTATGTTATTTAGAACGGGGACTGTACATACGGGGAGGGGGGGGGGGTAGAAGTGTCAGCTGTGTCTGCACTGGCAATAATGATTATTATAAAAGGAGGGTTTATAGGTTATGTATATGGTTGTGAGTTATGTATATGGTTGTAGGTTATGTATATGGTTGTGGGTTATGTATATGGTTGTAGGTTATGTATATGGTTGTGGGTTATGTATATGGTTGTGGGTTATGTATATGGTTGTAGGTTATGTATATGGTTGTGGGTTATGTATATGGTTGTAGGTTATGTATATGGTTGTGGGTTATGTATATGGTTGTGGGTTATGTATATGGTTGTAGGTTATGTATATGGTTGTAGGTTATGTATATGGTTGTGGGTTATGTATATGGTTGTGGGTTATGTATATGGTTGTGGGTTATGTATATGGTTGTGGGTTATGTATATAGTTGTAGGTTATGTATATGGTTGTGGGTTATGTATATAGTTGTAGGTTATGTATATGGTTGTGGGTTATGTATATGGTTGTGGGTTATGTATATGGTTGTGTGTTATGTATATGGTTGTGGGTTATGTATATGGTTGTAGGTTATGTATATGGTTGTGGGTTATGTATATAGTTGTAGGTTATGTATATGGTTGTGGGTTATGTATATGGTTGTGGGTTATGTATATGGTTGTAGGTTATGTATATGGTTGTGGGTTATGTATATAGTTGTAGGTTATGTATATGGTTGTGGGTTATGTATATGGTTGTGGGTTATGTATATGGTTGTAATATGGCCTTGATCTATGGTGTTCTTAAAATGTACCGGGATTGTGTACTAGAGGTTTTGTAATATCTAGTATGGTTTTTAATTTTATACTATTATCATTATTGTATTTGCTCTGTTAAAAAAAAAAAAAAAAAAAAAAAAAAAAAAATATGTATAGGGTTTGGGTTTAAACCCTTTAATGTACCAAGGTTTGTTATAAAAACTTGTTTTGGGTTATTTTATTATTGTATGTTACATGTATGTTGTTCTGTTTTCTGTAGCAGAATTATTGTATTAGAGGGTTAACATATTAATAATATTAAAATACAGTTTCTCTATTGTTATTGTGCATAAGGAATCATACGTTCCTTCGAATTCCTATTGGTTAGGATATAATGTACATAACTTTTTTTTTATATTTTATTTATAACATACAATACATTAACAAAAGCATACAGTATGAGAGCATCGACAGACAATATAAATTCATCAATTTCTATACACTGCAATATGCAGTAATATGTCATGCAGCTGATAGGTGAATACAGCCATATACATAATTCTTTACTACAAAATATAACTATTCAAGTAATACAAAATAAAGAATCCTCTGACTCCTTCCCAACTGCTAATTTCAATATCCACACACAATAATTACATACCGCAAAAATGCAAGCAGTATAACCCCCCCCCTATTTACCCCAGCTCACCAAAATGTACAGCATTTCACCGTTGTTTATGTAACTTATAAACTAAAGTGCCGACACAGCTGACACTTCTACCCCCCCCCCCGTATGTACAGTCCCCATTCTAAATAACATACATTAATTTCCCTAATGAATGGTCATTGATAACAATTTCTACTAAAAAAACCCAACCCAGCAGACTTCCAAACAAAAACAGTCAGGGTCATTATAAGACATGTAGGAACGAGTCCTGCAATCATATATGTATACATATACGCATGCATATACACATACGTGTATGTGCACTTATTCATAAGAACAAACTAAATCATACATAGAAATAAATCGCTAAATGACTTGTTTGCAAATAAACTAAATATTACAATCTATGATAGAACTATACCTAAGACATTGGTTCCCCCAAACACCCTACACATACACAAAGTTAATGTTACTGATTAACACTCAATATATAATAGGACCTTCCATACAAAATAAGGGGATATATCAACCCCATCAAATACTTATATATTTTCGTACATAGTGCATAATGTACATATGCAATACAATAATAAAAAAAGAGGTGTATGACAAGGCTAAATCTATCTTCAGATTAAAAAAATATAAGACATAACCTCACATTATACATATAAATATAAACCTCCTATATAAAATGATTCTTATAACAATAAGGGAAAAAACCGAAAATCACATACAACTTTTGACTCTGTGATTTTACAAAAATTCATAAGGTCTACATACTCCTACAATAAACTTTACCCACATCAACCACCGTGCAAACCAATTAACCATACCTCACCAGGCTTCCAATCACACCAAGAGGGCGCACCACTGAAGAGACCAACCCCTTGCCTCTCACCCCGTACTCAAACGGAGTAAACGTTCAACAGTAAGTCCACGATATCCCTCCGGAAAACTAATTACCCACCTTCCCCCATATAATTGTTTGTTCCTACATGCTGTCCTATAAAAACTCGCCGCCAACGCTTTTATCCTAATGTTCCCCTCCACCTCCCTCATCCCCCAAGAAACATACAAGTAATCAACTATTACATATCTGATAGCCCTTCCCACCTCTTTGGGTACCCCTTCCATATCTAACATTAAAGCCCTAAGGGGTGATATCTTTCCCCCCCCAATAAAAAGAAAACCCTCTTCAACCACAATCTTACCACCTCCAATGCAGAACAAAAATATACTACATGAAAAGCCGTTTCAACTTCCCCACAAAAAGCGCATGACGCCTCTTTCACAAAACCCATTCGTCTTAGCACCTCTTTCGATGCTAACGTCCACATAAGAAATCTATATACTAATTCCCTCGCTCTTGCCGGTATTCTTAATTTACTAAATTCCACCCATATCACTCTCCAATCATATGTGGGATACACTGCCATCCCTTGCATTACTTCTTGACAACGACCCACACCCACTAACCGTTTTATCTTGAGTTTTTTAACATTGCATACCTTTAACATAAACCGCAACATGTCTTCACACTCCACTAAGTCCCTGCCACCCCACCATTTGCGGATATCCCCCATCACCTCCCCCACCCGAAGACCCCTTTCCCCCGCTGCCCGAATATACCTCTGCTTCACATATAGCGCCTTCACCCTAGACCCTAATGCAATCAATCCCAGTCCTCCCTGCCTTACCGCAGTCATTACTACATCTTTGCCCAACCACGCCCTCCCATAGCCCCACACATACCTTAAGACCCTTCTTTGCATTTCCATAATATCCTGACTTCTTAATGGGTAAATTTCCGCCACTCCCCACACCTTACTATAAATCAGCGTATTTACCACCACAACCCTTTGATGCAAGGTTACATCCCCGGCCCTTAGACCCCTCAGCCTACTCAAAGCTCTGTCCATTACCATTTCTGAATTAACCCTCCTGCTCTCCTGTGCATCTGCCAAAAACAAAATCCCACAAATCTTTAGCCTATCTACAGTTATCCAACCAAACTCCTCCCCCAAGGTCCCTCCTACCCAAGCGCCTACCTCCAACAACCGTGATTTCTGCTTATTAACTCTCATCCCAGTAGCATTCCCAAAAATCTCAATTACCCTTCCCACTTTTCTTAAATCTTCAATCCCATTAAGTAAAACAGTTGTATCATCTACATAACCAACAATATTCCCGCAATATCCTCCACTCTCCCCCAACCTTCCCATCCCACCATCAACCAGAACATAGAAAGGATTCTGCATACATGCAAAGAGTATTTGGGAGAGTGGACACCCCTGCCTTAAACCCCTTCCCATGCTTACTGAATTACCCAACCTCCCATTTACCTGTACTCTCATTGATGCATTCTCATACAAAGTCCTCACCCATCCAACCACCCTCCCTCCAAAACCCATTCTCACCATACTCTCAATCAAAAATTCCCTATCCACATAATCATAAGCTTTCTCCCAATCCAGACCTAGAATACCTCCCTTATTACTACCCTCAAGGAAATCCCGAATACGACCATGACCTACCCTCATACTCCTCCCCGGGATACCAAACTGTCCCCCATGTATCACCGACCCCATGACCTTCTTCAGTCTATTACCCAAAATTTTCGCAAAAACCTTGTAATCAGCGCACATCAAAGATATTGCACGGTAAGCACTCAACTCTCTACCCCCCCCTTCTTTGGCACCAAAACTATGACACCCGTACTTTGCGATATGCCCAACTTCCCACTAGTTAACATATGGTCCAATAGCCTAACAAAACACTGCCTAATACACCCCCAATGTGCTCTATAAAAATCATTTGGTATACCGTCTATCCCTGGTGTTTTCCCGGTACTCATCCCGAAAACTGCCTCTTCCACCTCAACCTCACTTATACCAACCTCCAACCCCACTCTATCCTGCTCACTTAAAACGCTATGGAACCCCCCTTCAAAAATACCCTCCCAGGAACCCCCCTCCCTCCAACTCCATTTCTCTCTAAACCAACTATCAGCATAGAGACTCATACTTTCCGTATTGGATAGGACTCGACCCACTGGATACCCTCCCACCCCAGGGCTTGTCTCCAATTGTAGAATGGTGGTTACACTCTGTCGGTCACGAAATTTACGTAAAACATACCCAGACGGTTTATCACCCCACAAAACATCCTCTAACCCCGCCCTAACCCTAATTGCATCAAACCTATCATTGTGTAATTCAGCTATTCTACTCCGCAGTCTGTCCATATCATCCCTCCTACCACCTCCCCCAACATAACAATCTTGCAACTGTCCCTCCAGATAATTTTGCAACCCAAAACGCCACCTCGCCTCCTCTCGTCCCCTAGCCTTAAAAAAATTCGCTATTCCAGGTTTTGCCTGCATTTCCCACCAATCTAACAGATCTATCTCCCTGTTCCTAGCCTCCCAAAAAGGCAACCACCAATCACTGAAAAAAGGCCCCTCCCCCTCCTCCTTAAGAAGCCTTACATTTAATTTCCAGTACCCAGAATAAATACGCACCACTCCATCCCACATCAAATCTGCTATTACCGCTCTGTGATCAGAAAACCCCACATCGAAGGTTTGCACCCTCACAACATCTATACCCTGCTTAATATAAATTCTGTCTAATCGCGCTTCATATCCCCTACGGACGAACGTATGCTCCACTAGGTAACCCCCCCTCCCCACCACATCAACAACCCCAATATCTCGCAATACATCCCTCAGCACACTCAGCACACAACCCGCCCCTCTCGGTTCGACATCACCACTCCTAATCACACAATTCCAATCACCTCCTATTACTGTTATAGCAGGCAAACCTCTCAAGTGATACAGCAATACCTCTCTGACAAAATCTACTTTTACCCTGATATTACTAGTTGCTGGCATGTAAACTCCCACGAAACTAACTCGACTCTCACCCCAGACGCCATCCACCCTCACGATCCTCCCACCCCCCCCTCTTCCCAACCGATGACACGCAAGGGGCTGGTCTCCTTTACCGCAACTGCTACCCCACCTTTCAATTGCAAACCACTGGTCACATACATCCGATATCCTTTCACCCTCAACACACTACCAGCCCTGTGATTATGCTCTTGCAAAAAGCATATGTCAACATCAAACCGCCTTAAAAACCACTCCAACCAAACTTTCTTGACCTCAGTCTTAAGTCCATTAACATTAAGCGTGACACATCTGAAAATTACAGAAGGGGCGGCTTTCCCCTATGCCTCTGGGATTTACCCACTGCACTTTTCATATTACGTGTTCCTTTGCCACTCGAGTTTTCCTGTGCAGTCACTTCCCCCCTCCCTTTCCCAATTTGCAACTCAGGCACACCTCTACCACTATGTGTCCTCGGCTCCACAACCGCTGCCCATGACTTCTTCCCCGGCCTCTGCCCTGGGGTAATGACCTCATCTATCTCTGATGCCGCAGTTAGTTTCCTAGAACTCACACTTACACACATATCACCCTCAGACAAATCCTCCTGGTGTACCTCCACGGCCAGCACATGCTCCCGCCCAATCTTACTCAAGTCTTCCTCAACAATTTGTTGTCCCTCCAAAGTTCCAGCTTCACATGAACTGAGGACACCTTTTGCACAGGGTTCCTCCTCATCCAAAAAATCCTTGATCACATCTGCCAATAACCCATCCTGGGTTGAAGCTTCCTGGACGAAAGTCTTCTCAGATGTCACCTTCAACTCCCCCGACGCCCCTGGGAGAGTGACACATGTCTCCGCCGCCGCCACCTCCCGGTCGACCTCTTCGCTCCAGAGGTCATTCCTCCGGCCTCCCGAGGCATCAGAGCCAGGCACGAAATTACACGACTGTTGAATCACAATTGGAGTGTCGAGAATTCGAGAAGCCCGCCTCCTAGGACACTGGGCTGCCATGTGCTCATAAGAGCTACATAGACGACATGTTTTCCGTTGCCCAGCATAGTACACATAAACCTGTGTTCTACAACCGATCATCGTAACATAGGATGGTATAGGCCTTGTTAAGGTCATTTTAAGGGTGTAAGAACCTTCCGGCATTCCTTCATATGGACCATCCCTCCACACCCCCATTGTTGCAGAATGCACTGTCCCATAACTTCGAAAAAACTCCTGCAGGCCATAAGCCGTAGCCTCGAAGGGTACATTCCGTACCTTCACCCATGTGAAGTACTTAGAGACGTCATGTAACACAACATCCATCGTTGAATTCACACTCATGCGTTGTTCCTGGTAATGCTCGACAATTCTTGTGTAGTAATCGACTCGTAGAAATTTCACAAAGATTCTTGTTAAACCATTAAGGGCGACGCCATACAATTCCTCGTTGGGAATACCATATGTATCCCTGATGATGTTAGGGAGAAGGACGTTCATCGTATCTCCACTTAACGTACCACGAACCAGCTCTATGCAGATAGTATTCACTCTCCGTACTGTATGTTCCGCCATGTTGATATCCCAATGAGCAGCGCACGTCCTCACTACTCAATGGTTGTTGCTGAACTCATACATAACTTAACCAATACTCTGTACCCTGTCATAGCGGGTATGTTAGAGTTTTGTCTTGTTTTGTAGTTGTTATGGTAGCTTTGGTTAGGGTCTTTTTACTTTACTGACATATGTGTAGTACATATATTGTATGTTAAAGGTGGTTATGGTTTAGTCGTGTATGAAAATTTCAACTTTAGTAATCTTGTGATGTTGTACATTTGTATGTTGTTTTTGTTGTGATAGGACATGTCAGGTATTCATTTTATATTGTTAAACTATGTAAAGTTTCATTTTGGTGTGTTGTCTGTGGGTACAATGGCTTGGTGGCAACTATTAATGACTGTTATACATTAGTGAGGTTTGCCTCAGCGTGTATTGTTCGCTATAACAAGATGTTATAATACTTGTTCCAGCCGGGAATAACCTGGTACTAGTAGCACAAAACAATGTTTTGTATTCCTGTACTTGATTATGCATCCTTTGTACTTTTATAAGGTTTCTAATAAAAATATAAAAAAAAAAATTACTAGAGCTATGTCAAAGATTCAACAACCATCCTTGTCTCCTGTTGAGTTAGTGGATGACAATAATTTGGGGTTGAATATGTTGTTTAGTGACGCTCTGCGCCCAGGATCATTAACACTGACTCCCCCCGGTCATCAACCTAGTCAGGACACTACTGACGTTTGTTGATCAGTCACTGGAAAGACTGAGAGATATAGCAGTTACTGAGAGTGAAGCAAAGGATCTAGATAATTGTTACTACTATAGTAACGGTGTACTGATGGAGAAAAATACATGTAAGTTGTCAGCTGATAGTGTGTCCACCACAGTCAAACTTCTAGCAGTGTTACCAGTTACATTTCGTGAACAAGCCATTGATTTTGCTCACAATAGTCCCATAGGAGGACATTTGGGTGTCAAGAAGACACTCGGTAAACTGGCAAAACATTTTACTTGGCCAAAGATGAAGGAAACAGTAGCTGATCATGTGCGACGTTGTCACGTGTGTCAAGTGACAGGCAAGCCAGCACACTCACCTCCACCTGCACCTCTCACTGTGTTCATTAGTAGCAAAGTTCAGTTCATCTGGACTAGTGATTGTTCTGATTTGTTCAAAAGGTTGAAGCATCTGCTTTCCTCTGCTCCAGTGTTGAGTCCTAATTTCAATCTTTCCATCTTTTTACATATAGATGCGAGTTGTTATGCAGTGGGTGCTGTGCTGCTCCAACAGTCAACATCCACTGACATTCTCCATCCTATATGTTACTCTGAATCTAAGCTTAAACGACACCAGAAAAATTATGCCACTATTGAGAAAGAGGCTCTAGCTCTTGTGGTGTCCTTGGAACATTTTGACGAGTATTTGAGCACTTCCCCATTTAAAATTTACGTAATTTTATGCCCAAATACCTTTTGTTACTTGATATGTCAAATTCAGTAAAGTAACTTAATCCCTCCAGCCCATATTAACTATATATACTCATGTCTAATTATTATACTTATATATTCACAGTATTTTTTTTTTTTTTTTTTTTTTATATTTTATTTAAAACGTAATATTACAACATAAAAAATAAATATATAGAAAACCACCATCCCTTAACAAACAGGTATCCAAATGAGAATTCATAACCACAGTACACCATATGAATTGCTCAACATTGCGACAGTCGCTATATACACTTCGAGCCACCTAGGATGTTCATCATGCATAATTATAAATCAAATAAGAGCTTTGTGTCCCACATATGTCATCCTACTACAAAAATGCACTAAAAGACATGCTATAAGAAATCATATACTCCTATCTCCTCCACCATAATAGATATTATATAATCACATAGCTAGACCTATAGCATATATGTTTAGGAACATATTTTATAATACTTAAAACATTATAACAAAATAATAAAACAAAACATCAATACACGATGTTACATATAGTTTAACATGCAGACATAAAACAGATGCTCATGGCAAACTAGAAATGAAACATTATAACAACCCGAATGCAACATCCCTGTGCAAATAGTTACTATAAGAATACAGCACACACTACAACCCCCCCCCCTATTCCCAACAGCTGTATCTGCCGTCACCATCATAACCTAAACTATAAAATAACATTAATTAACATGGTTGAAACTAGAAACATTCTGAAACACGCTTCATACATAACCACATTCCTGCATAACCCAGGAAAGACAAAAGCATAACACATGTGTAACATACGTACAAAAACCACAATGAATACAGCGGTATACATAGACACTGTATAACTCTCCAAAAGCGTATTTAAATCCCTACATAATAATACAGCATAATATCGTCTATGGAAACATACCATCACTTCATTACATAAAAATTAAAATCCAATAAAATCCAAAAAAAAAAAAAAGAACATAAATCAACATATCTTAATACAGATGCTTTCTTAAACATGTTTCATACATAGCCACACACCTGCAAGACACAGGAAGTACATTTGTTAAAAAAAAAAAAAAAAAAAAAAAAAAAAAAAAAAAAAAAAAAAAAAAAAAAAAATTATCATAATAAGAACCTTCAGAGTGATCATGCACACAAGACGCTCACAGTCACAAAGTACCAGACTTCATACCTTACTAAATTAAAGCTCCATCTTACTCATACCAGTTTCTCAACCCCTCACTTCGCATAACTTGACCCACACAACTCACTAATAATACACCTCTTGTCCTCCAAATGCACCAATCACGCCCGCGCCTTCCTCAAGAAGCCAGCCTCGTCACGTTCCCTGAATTTGTAATGCCCATAAGTCCTCCACTCTAAAGCTACGATATCCATCTGAAAATTTGGAATACCATCTATTCCCAGTGATATCCTTATTCCTCCTTTGTGTCCCATAAAATATCGCTGCCAGGGCCCTAATTCGCTCCCCCACCGGCGCTTTCCGTAAAACCCACGACGTATACACGAAGTCGGCTACCAGATAACCCATCGCATTTTGTACCGGCACCCCCACCCCCCCACATCCAAGCTTAATGCCCGTAGAACAGAAATACCACCCCCACCCACCATACGTAAAACCCTGCTAAACCACACTCTCACTGGTTCCAACCGTTCACAAAAATATACTGCATGGAAAACAGTGTCAATACCCCCACACTCACAACATTCCCGTCCCTCCTGCACACGCCTATTACCTAATACCTCCCCCGACGGTAATATATTATGGAGAAATTTAAACATTACCTCCCGCACCACAGCCTTCAATCGCAACCCTTTCAGGCGCCCCCATATATCACTCCATGCATACATCGGATACAAACCCACAACCCTAGCAACTACCTCCCCACCACCCACCCGAGCCAGTGTACCTATCTTAACCCCGCAGGGTTCCCTTGCATAACACAACAACCTCAACATTCCCTCACACACCTGAACATCCCTACCCCTCGCCCAACGTACCAAGTACCTTCTCACCCATGCCAAACCTGTACCTGTGATTCTGCCCTCCCTCAAATAACTATGCTTAACGTACATACCCAACAACCTTAGATGCAGCGCCATTAACCCCAGCCCTCCTTGGCGTGCCGGTAAACACACAACATCTCTCGACAACCAATCACAACCCGAACCCCAAATATAGTGATACACACGCTTCAACAGAAGCTTCTCATCACATGTTTCCAAGGGATATATACCTGCCACATGCCATAGCTTATTATACAGTTTCACATTCACCACAATAGCACGCTGGTGCAGCGTCAAACCTCCTGTACGCAAACCCGCTAATCTACCCAAAACCCTATCTACAGCTTCTTTCGAATTCACCTTCCGTGCCTCCAAGATATTTTCCATGTGAACAACCCCACATACCTTAAGTCTACTTACCAGGGACCAACCTTCACCCTGTTCGTATACCCCACCCACACCATCCCCCACCCTCAATAACATCGACTTGTCTCTATTAAGCGTCATCCCTGTTGCCATGCCAAAACTCTCCACCAACTCACTAACCCTAGGTAAATCTTCAGACCTTCTAAATAGCACTGTGGTGTCATCAACATATCCAACGATCCCCGGTTCCACAGACACCCCATCCCACACCATCCCTTCCCGTACGCCCCAACGCACAGCCCTATAGAACGGGTCCTGGAGTAATGCAAAGAGAAGCTGTGACACAGGGCATCCCTGCCTTAAGCCCCTTTCCATCCTAACAGGTTGACCTAATCTACCATTCACTTGTACCCTAACCGTTGCCTTCTCATACAACACCTTAGTCCAACTGACGATTTCCCTCCCAAACCCCTGCCATTGCATAAACTTCCACAACGCCTCACGCTCCACACAGTCATACGCTGCATGCCAATCTAATGCTAAAACCCCACCCTTGATGTTTCCCCCACTTTCATCTATAAACCTACGTATAATCCCCTGCCCCACACACATCGAACGCCCAGGCACTCCATATTGACCCTCGTCCAAAACACTTGCAAGAACACCTTTCAACCTATTTCCCAACACTTTAGCAAAGATCTTGTAATCGCCACACATTAAGGTGATTGAACGGTAGTCATGCACACATTCACAAGACTTTTTTTTAGGGACCATGACCACTACACCCGTTCTCTGCTGTTCCCCCAACCTACCCCTGGTTTTCATGGCATTAAATAACTCTACTAAAAATTCATGCAAACACTCCCAGTTTTCCCTATAAAAATCACAAGGGATGCCATCAATACCAGGCGATTTACCCATGCTCATCCCCTCCACTGCTACCCTAATCTCCTCCTCACATATAGGCCCACCCAAACTCAATCGATTCTTATGCACTAGATTACAGTTTACCCATTCGCCCATTGTGCCTAACGCCTCACAATTAACCCCCACACTTTTACCATTCTTCTCGTACCACGCATCCACATAACAACCCATACCCTCTGTAGACAAAAGCACCTGCCCCTGACGATATCCCGCCAATTGCTCCTGTACCCGCAAACTCATCACCTCTGTTGCCCTACGACGTGTCCCCTGCTCCCGCAAGACATACACCGATGGACGGTCCCCCCATAAGACCTCATCAAGGCCCCCTGCAACCCTTGCAGCATCAAAATTGCGATTTTGAATATCCCTAATCCGTTGTTTCAAACCCTCAATCTCACCCATCGGATATGCACCCTCCCCTCCCATATAGCATTCTTGTAATTGACCCTCAAGGTAATTTAAAATCCCATATTGAAACTGCCTCTCTTCCTTTCCCCTCTTCTGATAAAAATCCCTCACCTTTCCCTTACCGACCGAGTCCCACCACCCAATGACATCAACCCCCCCCCCTCCATCAGCCCACCACCTTTTCCAAGCGCTCGCAAAAGATTCCCTCCCCTCCCCTGTTTTCAATAACCCAACATTCATCTTCCAGAAACCTCCGAAACGCTTCGGCAAACCCTCCCAATTTAAATCCACCAGTACCCCACGATGATCAGAGAAGCTTACATTCAACGCACACACACTGCTCACCCTCACCCCCCGCGATACATAAATACGATCAAGCCTCGCCGCATAATCACGCTTAATAAACGTATGCGTCACTCCGCTCACCTCCCCTCCAACATCCACTACATTCACTCCTCTCAACAGATCCCCTAAAAACCCCGAAAAAAAAACCCTCCCCCTAGGCTCTACATCCTTACGTCGGACAACACAGTTCCAATCACCCCCTATAATTGTAATACCCGGCAGCGATCTGAAATGATAGACAAGGACATCCCTAAAGAATCTATTTTTAACAGCCATATCCCCTTCCGCCGGCCCATACACCCCAATGAAACCCACCCGAACCCCTCCCCACATACCCTCGACCCTAACCACCCGCCCCTCCTCCCCTACCTCACACCTATGCAAAAGAAACGGGCTGGCTTCCTTAATTAATAGCGCCACACCACCTTTCAGTCGTGTAGAGCAACCCATGTACACGTCATATCCGGTAATTGACAATTCACCTAAATATTTATAATTATGCTCCTGCAAGAACACAAGGTCTGGCATATATCTCCTCAAATAACCCTCCAGAACTTTACATTTGCCCACTGCCTTCAACCCATTAACATTTAGAGTAAGACACCTGAAGGCCGTAATGAGGGCTTTCCCTTAGACACTCTAACACACTTAGAACCCTGGCGAGAAACCCCACCCCGCCCCCCACACTTCCCATCACCTTCACCTTGCTCACGCTCTACATTCTTTAAACCACCTTTCTCTCTAGGCATTGAATCATGCCAGGTTTTCTTCCCCGTCCTTTGCCCAGGCGTCAAAACATCCTCACTATCAGAAATGACAGCCGTCCTCTTGCGAGAGCCACGCTTCTCACGCTTCTCCTCCTCCTGGGCATCTTCCTTGTGGACCTCCACTGCCACACTCTGGACCCACCCCTCATCACTCACAACCTTCTCATTGAGGCCACCCACCTCAGCCTCTACATTCACATCATCCAAGCCAGCGTTGACCGAAACATCCAGTAAGCCGTCCAGGGCCTCCTGAATTGTAGCTTCCAAAACATGGTGTGCAATTGCAGACTCCTCACCACTCTTCGCCGACACCAAGCCTACGTCCTCATCGAGTCCAGTGAGTGTCATACACTCAGGCGACGACGCCTCCTCCCTCTCCACCTCCACACTCCACGCCTCCCGTGACAAAGGCTTACGTTGCGTTGCCGTTGCATACGTCATTTGGTCCGTAGTACCATCAGATCCCGCCTCAGCTTCAGGTTTCCCACGTCTCGTTGGACAAGTCGGCGCTATGTGGTCGTACGCCCCACACACACGGCACGTACGCCTCTGACCTGAGTATGTTACGTACACCTGAGTCCGGAAGTCCTCCATTCCCACATAAGATGGAATAGGATGCCTTAGGGACATTTTCAGGGAAAACGTCCCTTCAGGGAAGCCAACTAGTGGCCCATCTCGCCAACGTCCCAATGTCGCCATGTGGATCGTCCCATATCGTCCAAACACCTGCCGTAAATCACTTTCATCCGCCTCGAAAGGTACATTACGCACCTTGACCCAGGTGTAGAATCTTGAAACGTCATGAAGACGGACACTAACGCCAGGGGTAACCGTCTTAACCACGTCCTGATACTTGGCCACCATGTTGTCATATGTACTGCTCAGACGGAACTTGACGAAAATGCGTGCTACACCATTCAGTGAGACTCCATAAAGATCTGCATTAGCGATACCGTACGTATCCCGCAATATCGCCGTCAGCAACATGTTGGTGTTCTGGGCAGTAAGCACGCCCCTCACTAATTCCAAACAGATAGTGTTCACGCGTCTGCGGCCACTCTCCGCCATGATGAAAAAAAAAAAAAAAAAAAAAAAAAAAAAAAAAAAAAAAAAAAACAGAAACGGTCACCTGCCACCAGGGGTCAGAGCGCAGTTCCAAGTACGTCCTCTCTACTCAAGAGTTGAGCGACGAATAGAAAAACTGCGCAGCAAGCCAAATGATTCGGGAGCTACTGCACAGCCTGTCCGCACGGCCCAATAGCGATGCGAACAATGAAGACACTCGGTAAACTGGCAAAACATTTTACTTGGCCAAAGATGAAGGAAACAGTAGCTGATCATGTGCGACGTTGCCACGTGTGTCAAGTGACAGGCAAGCCAGCACACTCACCTCCACCTGCACCTCTCACTGTGTTCATTAGTAGCAAAGTTCAGTTCATCTGGACTAGTGATTGTTCTGATTTGTTCAAAAGGTTGAAGCATCTGCTTTCCTCTGCTCCAGTGTTGAGTCCTAATTTCAATCTTTCCATCTTTTTACATATAGATGCGAGTTGTTATGCAGTGGGTGCTGTGCTGCTCCAACAGTCAACATCCACTGACATTCTCCATCCTATATGTTACTCTGAATCTAAGCTTAAACGACACCAGAAAAATTATGCCACTATTGAGAAAGAGGCTCTAGCTCTTGTGGTGTCCTTGGAACATTTTGACGAGTATTTGAGCACTTCCCCATTTAAAATTTACGTAATTTTATGCCCAAATACCTTTTGTTACTTGTTATGTCAAAATCAGTAAAGTAACTTAATCCCTCCAGCCCATATTAACTATATATACTCATGTCTAATTATTATATTTATATATTCACAGTATTAATGTGTGTGAGGAGGAGACATAAGCTGAGTGTTGAGTGAGTGGGTAGTGTCGTGTGGGCGATGTACTGCGTGTGACGCAACACTGTCCTGCCGCAGACCCCCCCCCTTCACTAAACACCTTAAGCTGTTTCAAACTCAGATGTCCATACTGCCTCGCATTCCACAACCACTACTTAAGAGTGGAATGCAGTCTCCTCTACTATGATCGAGCCTCAAAGTGCCCTGCTCATCTACGCTATCCTGTCTCTACACTGATGTACATAACCACGAGTATGCAGAGATACGATACTGTGTACTGCCCTAGTACTAAGGGCATATCCTAGTGACAGATGCTGTGAAACTGTAGAGGCCCTTGGCATGAGAGAGACTGATTAATTTTTATATTATATTGTTAGTAATGTAACCTGAGTAATCAGTAATGTGAAAGACATTAATGCAACTCCTAGTGCGACCGTCTGTCGCGTTGGGGGGGGGTGTTGCAACCCCTGAATGGGTTGCAATGATTATTATGTATATATATAATGTATATTACCTTTTCATTTAATTTTATATTACTTATATTTGCGATAATAGCTAAATCGTAAATGTATTGCTTTATATTATTATTTGACTGTTATGTTGTTTGATAGGATGTAACATATTAAGTGCTCAGTTCAAGTCTTGATTGTCAAACTACTGTAATTATCGCTTGTGGCTCGTTAGACTGCCGGCTTCTGAGCTGCAGTTGTCCACGGAGCTATCACGTGATCGAGGGGGGGTGTCCTCACCTCGCCTGAAGTATTCAGTCTGCTCTAGACTCTCTTGGTGATTGGACAGATTGTCTGTCTCATTATTCTTGTTAGTTCTGTAGAACTCTGTTCACAGAACATTGTATAGACTTAGTGATTTTCGACGTTGTACTGAGGTTGTGTGTCTCATAGACACTGAGCATCTCAGGTCCTGAACTATAGTTTATGACCTAATTTGTACTGGCTTCTGTGTATTATCACAGTCGAGGATTTTCTTATGCTGAACTTAGATTCAGTAGTATGGGAGTTTTGTAACTTTTGTGGAGAATCTGCTGATGGTCCCTACTTAGTGTCGTTATATTATCTCCTTGTTCCTAATTCTGTGTCGCAGTTGCTTGTTGCATTGCTATTGGGTTTTAGCATTCTTTTTGTTGTTCAAGCAGACTGTTCTGGTTGCTAGTCGGTCAAGAAGTTAGTTTATGTGAGGACTTTGTCAGTCACTTCTATAAGTCTAGTCGAGTCGTGAGACAGAGAACTACTTAGAGCACATACACACATACACAAACTTACTTGTACATATTTGTAATATCTTATTAAATGTTAATATACCAGACGGTACTTAAGAATGATAATGTGATATGTGCTTTCAACACAATAATACTGTAAACGAGAGATGTGATATTATTTTGATTACTGTGATTAATTTAATTTAATTTAATTTGATAATATACCTCTAGACTTAATAAATTTATTAAATTTTAATTTCTCTAGTTAGTAGCCTACCAGTTGTAATCCTGAAGCACTATTGAATAATACTGAATTCTAATGGATAATTGGACCAGGATACTGACTACTTGTTACGAAAACCCAGTAACAGGCTGGATGCTAGAAGGGGAGTCCTTTCTAGTATTCACTGGAGATCTCTAAGCTTTTAGAATCGCGTTTTTTGTAACACCCACCGAGGTACTTGACCAATGTTTACAAACTTTGCCTTACTAAGCGTATACTCCATTTGCGTTCTTTACTCAATCTTCATTATTCAAAAGTTTGCTCTTGCTGGGGTTAAATTGCAATAAACACTTCACAGACCTGACATGCAGAATGTCCAGGTCAATTTCTAGTATTTCTTGGTCCTTAACTGTTTGTATGCTACATATTAGATTCACATCTGTGAACAGAGAAACCTCTGACACAACCCCTTCCATCATATTCACAAATGCAAGAAATATAACTGGTCCTAGTACTTGGTGGAACCATACTTTCATAAGAACTCATTCTGACAACACATTCCAACCACTCGTCGTTTTCTTCAAAGAGACATTGTAGTGCCTTTCCTGTTATTTCTGCCAGCTCCTCTAGCTTTCATTCAATTTTAGTTTTCAATACTTTCAAAAACTATCTTCCACTACTAAAATATGCAATCTATCCATCTCTCTCTCTCTCTCTCTCTCTCTCTCTCTCTCTCTCTCTCTCTCTCTCTCTCTCTCTCTCTCTCTCTCTCTCTCTCTCTCTCTCTCTCTCTCTCTCTCTCTCTCTCTCTTGCCTCATTTATGTTACCTTGTAGAATTCCAGAAAGTTTGTGAAACAGGATTTACCTTCTCTCAAACAGTTCTTGTTGTTGTTTATGAAGCTCCTTTCCAGGTGCTCCACTACTCTTCTGATAATCTCCATATCCTTACATATTATGCATGTATGTGATACTGGCTTGTACATTACCACTACATATCTTTTCTCTTTATTAAATATTGGGACTACATTTGCTGTCTACCACATCTTTGGCAATGTTTCTATTGACTAGTTGAAGAGTGAGGCTAGTGGCTGACACAGTGCTTCCGCCCTCCCTTTTAGGACCAATGGAGAGATATTATCTGGTCTCGTTGATTTTGAGGTATTTGACTCCATTATTGTTGTCATCCTTTTCTTGTCCTAGTCTGCTGCTGTTTGGTGAAGGATTGTGTATCACTCCTTTCACCACTTTGAGTGGTGCCAATATATAGTCAGTAGCCATCTCTGTTTATTCCTCTCATTTCCACAGAGCTTCACTGGTTTGTGATAAACATCAGTTTGCCTCCACCTCCTCTCTTCTTCCTGGCAATCTGATAGACAACCGGGAAGATCACATCTGTTATCACTTGCGTCAGCTTCATCTCGGTGAGCGCTAAAAATGTATGGGATACCTCTACTACTGCTTCGTTAAATTTATTATACTTATGTTATTTATCAGCATTTATATTCCATAATTTCGTTCCTTTCTGTTATTGTGGTTTGTTTCTTAGGTTCCCGTTTTCCTGTTTCAGGCACATAGGTTAATATGTGTGTTTTGGTTAATTTGGTTTATTAAACAAGAACTTTACTCTTGTTTAGGTTTCTATTCCGCTAATTCTTCCTGACCTTATAAAGTAACCGTTTAAGGACTCATCATTTTTTAAAGACATTAGGCCTATCATGTGAGTGATTTCTCGATTGGTTTGTAATTTTTTGTTTATTTTAGCCTTGATTGTTGGCTCGGGTCACCTGACACAGGCGAGATAAGAGGAGCAGCAATGATGTTGTTCAGGTGTTACAGTCAGTCTGTACCTAAACTAGTCCCATCCACTCGTAACTAACTCACAGTCAGCTACACATCATCTACAACACCACTCGTAACTAACTCACAGTCAGCTACACATCATCTACAACACCACTCGTAACTAACTCACAGTCAGCTACACATCATCTACAACACTACTCGTAACTAACTCACAGTCAGCTACACATCATCTACAACACTACTCGTAACTAACTCACAGTCAGCTACACATCATCTACAACACTACTCGTAACTAACTCACAGTCAGCTACACATCATCTACAACACTACTCGTAACTAACTCACAGTCAGCTACACATCATCTACAACACTACTCGTAACTAACTCACAGTCAGCTACACATCATCTACAACACTACTCGTAACTAACTCACAGTCAGCTACACATCATCTACAACACTACTCGTAACTAACTCACAGTCAGCTACACATCATCTACAACACTACTCGTAACTAACTCACAGTCAGCTACACATCATCTACAACACTACTCGTAACTAACTCACAGTCAGCTACACATCATCTACAACACTACTCGTAACTAACTCACAGTCAGCTACACATCATCTACAACACTACTCGTAACTAACTCACAGTCAGCTACACATCATCTACAACACTACTCGTAACTAACTCACAGTCAGCTACACATCATCTACAACACCACTCGTAACTAACTCACAGTCAGCTACACATCATCTACAACACCACTCGTAACTAACTCACAGTCAGCTACAACACTTCCCCAGCTACAACACTTCCCCAGCTACAACACTTCCCCAGCTACAACACTTCCCCAGCTACAACACTTCCCCAGCTACAACACTTCCCCAGCTACAACACTTCCCCAGCTACAACACTTCCCCAGCTACAACACTTCCCCAGCTACAACCTCATCAACCTCTCATGGTGCTTCACAAATAGCGACTCTACTGCTTGTGGCTTAGCGCGTCGTTTTTTATGATAATAATAATAATAATAATAAT
>NC_091386.1:11045729-11110729 GCF_038502225.1 Cherax quadricarinatus
GTGGTGGTGTTGTTGGTGGTGGTGTTGGTGGTGGTGGTGGTGTTGGTTGTGGTGGTGGTGGTGTTGTTGTTGTTGTTGGTTGTGGTGTTGGTTGTGGTGGTGGTGTTGGTGGTGGTGTTGGTTGTGGTGGTGGTGGTGGTGGTGGTGTTGGTTGTGGTGGTGGTGGTGTTGGTGGTGGTGTTGGTGGTGGTGGTGGTGTTGGTGGTGGTGTTGGTGGTGGTTGTGGTGGTGGTGGTGGTGGTGGTGTTGGTGATGGCGTTGATGGTGGTGGTGGTGGTGATGACGTTGGTGGTGGTTGTGGTAGTGTTGGTGATGACGTTGGTGATGACGTTGATGGTGCTGGTGGTGGTGGTGTTGGTGATGACGTTGATGGTGTTGGTGGTGGTGGTGTTGGTGATGACGTTGATGGTGTTGGTGGTGGTGGTGTTGGTGATGACGTTGGTGGTAGTGGTGGTGTTGGTGATGACGTTGGTGGTAGTGGTGGTGTTTGTGATGACGTTGATGGTTGTGGTGGTGGTGTTGGTGATGACATTGGTGGTGGTGGTGGTGGTTGTGTTGGTGATGACATTGGTGGTGGTGGTGGTGTTGGTGATGACATTGGTGGTGGTGGTGGTGGTGATGACATTGGTGGTGGTGGTGTTGGTGATGACATTGGTGGTGGTGGTGTTGGTGATGACATTGGTGGTGGTGGTGTTGGTGATGACATTGGTGGTGGTGGTGTTGGTGATGACATTGGTGGTGGTGGTGTTGGTGATGACATTGGTGGTGGTGGTGTTGGTGATGACATTGGTGGTGGTGGTGTTGGTGATGACATTGGTGGTGGTGGTGGTGGTGGTGTTGGTGATGACATTGGTGGTGGTGGTGTTGGTGATGACATTGGTGGTGGTGGTGGTGTTGGTGATGACATTGGTGGTGGTGGTGTTGATGACATTGCTGGTGGTGGTGGTGTTGGTGATGACATTGGTGGTGGTGGTGTTGGTGATGACATTGGTGGTGGTGTTGGTGATGACATTGGTGGTGGTGGTGTTGGTGATGACATTGGTGGTGGTGTTGGTGATGACATTGGTGGTGGTGGTGTTGGTGATGACATTGGTGGTGGTGGTGGTGGTGGTGGTGTTGGTGATGACATTGGTGGTGGTGGTGTTGGTGATGACATTGCTGGTGGTGGTGGTGTTGGTGATGACATTGGTGGTGGTGTTGGTGGTGGTGTTGGTGATGACATTGGTGGTGGTGGTGGTGGTGTTGGTGATGACATTGGTGGTGGTGGTGGTGGTGGTGGTGGTGTTGGTGATGACATTGGTGTTGGTGGTGGTGTTGGTGATGACATTGGTGGTGGTGTGTGTTAGGAAGCTTCAACTGGTACAGAAATGTTGGTACATTGTGGAGAACTTCCCTCAGGGAAGGTTCCTTGACGCTGGTGAGGGGCTCTTGATTTAGGGAATTGGATCTGTGCTTCAGTTCCTTCCCTCCTCCCCCACAGGCGCTCTATAATCCCTCCTCCCCCACAGGCGCTCTATAATCCCTTCTGGTTTATCGTTCATCCTTGATAATAATAATGATGTGGAGAGAGACTTGTATGTTCAGTTTAAGAAGCCACGAGTGACGTCTTCCATTATATTGTTTCTCCACGAGTGACGTCTTCCATTATATTGTTTCTCCACGAGTGACGTCTTCCATTATATTGTTTCTCCACTAGTGACGTCTTCCATTATATTGTTTCTCCACGAGTGACGTCTTCCATTATATTGTTTCTCCACGAGTGACGTCTTCCACTATATTGTTTCTCCACGAGTGACGTCTTCCATTATATTGTTTCTCCACGAGTGACGTCTTCCATTATATTGTTTCTCAATGAGTGACGTCTTCCATTATATTGTTTCTTCACGAGTGACGTCTTCCATTATATTGTTTCTCCACTAGTGACGTCTTCCATTATATTGTTTCTCCACGAGTGACGTCTTCCATTATATTGTTTCTCCACGAGTGACGTCTTCCATTATATTGTTTCTCCACGAGTGACGTCTTCCATTATATTGTTTCTCCACGAGTGACGTCTTCCATTATATTGTTTCTCCACGAGTGACGTCTTCCATTATATTGTTTCTCCACGAGTGACGTCTTCCATTATATTGTTTCTCCACGAGTGACGTCTTCCATTATATTGTTTCTCCATGAGTGACGTCTTCCATTATATTGTTTCTTCACGAGTGACGTCTTCCATTATATTGTTTCTCCACTAGTGACGTCTTCCATTATATTGTTTCTCCACGAGTGACGTCTTCCATTATATTGTTTCTCCACGAGTGACGTCTTCCATTATATTGTTTCTCCACGAGTGACGTCTTCCATTATATTGTTTCTCCACGAGTGACGTCTTCCATTATATTGTTTCTCCACGAGTGACGTCTTCCATTATATTGTTTCTCCACGAGTGACGTCTTCCTTTATATTGTTTCTCCACGAGTGACGTCTTCCATTATATTGTTTCTCCACTAGTGACGTCTTCCATTATATTGTTTCTCCACGAGTGACGTCTTCCATTATATTGTTTCTCCACGAGTGACGTCTTCCATTATATTGTTTCTCCACGAGTGACGTCTTCCATTATATTGTTTCTCCACGAGTGACGTCTTCCATTATATTGTTTCTCCACGAGTGACGTCTTCCATTATATTGTTTCTCCACGAGTGACGTCTTCCTTTATATTGTTTCTCCACGAGTGACGTCTTCCATTATATTGTTTCTCCACGAGTGACGTCTTCCATTATATTGTTTCTCCACGAGTGACGTCTTCCTTTATATTGTTTCTCCACGAGTGACGTCTTCCATTATATTGTTTCTCCACGAGTTGATTACTTAAGTGTCAGTGGAACGCCTTCCATCTGAACAAAAGAAACTAATGGAAAAATAAATAAATAAAGAAACGACTAGGAAAAATAAGAATAATGATTTTTGAGGATTTTACTTAAAATTTAAATATAATAAAAAAATATGGCCTTCGGTTCTTGTAGTTGGGCAGGAGTAGGTAAGGCCCTGGATAGATCTTTTGATATTATTGATGTAGGTTATCCTAGGCGAATGGTGATAATCCGATGTTTTGGAAACTCCTACCACTTGGATGGAGCACCACAAGTAGAACAGGTAAGGGTCAGTAGTAGTCCAATAATGTTAATAAGTCTCATTAACACATGTCTTGCTCCTTTATCTGGCGTCTATCCTGGATGACCACGCCAGTAACACAGCTGGTAATAAGAAAAAATAAACTGGTTACCAATGGTCATGATAATATAACATTTAAGAATGGAAAAGAATGATAAATGCCAAAATCATTACTGGTAACCAGCAAACAAAAGAAAGGAACAAACAGTAATACTCCTGGTAGATCACCCTACCTGATTAGGAGAAGAGTGGAGGTGAAGTGACTCTCCAAACTTCAACCCACACCAGGTAAGGTCAATATTACCAGGAGTAGAAATTATACACAGTTCCAGTTCTCCTTAGGGACGCATTTGACCGAGAGGTAGACAAATTATTAAAACTAAAGATCATTGAACCTTCAGTATCTGCATATTGTTCACCAGTAGTCATGGTTAAGAAGGAGGATAATTCATATAGACTTGCTATTGACTTCAGAGGCCTTAATGCTATAACTCGGTGGGATGCTGAGCCTATGCACTTAATAGATAGCGATCTACACAAATTTTATGACGCTTCCTTCTTTCCAGAGATTGATATTGCGCAGGCATATCATCAAGTAATGTTAGATCCTTCTTCTAAGCAGTTCACCGCTTTTCCTACACACCAAGGACTGATGCAGTATAGAACTATGCCCTTCGGTTTGGTAACTGTCTGTGCTACCTACGTGAGACTGATGAGAAAGGTCTTGGGTAATATACCAAATGTTTCAGTTTATTTTGATAACATTTACGTAATGACATCTACGTGGGGCGAACATATCCAAACATTAACATCAGTTTTGCGTAGGTTACGCTCACATGGCCTCACTGCCAAGCCGAAGAAATGCTTCCTTGGGTATAACAAGATTAGATATCTTGGACTGATACTTTCTAATAACTTTCTGCAGCCTCTCCCCAGTAAGATCAAAGCTTTATTAGAATTTAAACTCCTCAAAACCAAGAGGCTCATGCGTAGCTTTCTTGGTTCTGTAAGTTTTTATGCACGGTTTATCCCGAACCTTACTGATCTTACAGGCATCTTATCCGACTTCCTTAAAAAGTCTGTGTAGGAACCTCTTGAACTTTCCGACGTAGCTCGGGAAAAGTTTAATGAGATTAAAAATATTTTCTCGAAAGACCCTATACTTAAGATTCCAGATATTAATAAAACATTTTGTTTAAGAACTGATGCCTCCAATACTGGCTTAGGTGCAGTGTTACTACAATACCATGATGGTACTCCCTTCCCTGTATGCTTCCTAAGGCAGAAACTCCTTCCTGCTGAACGAGATACTCCGCCATAGAAAAGGAATGTTTGGCCCTTGTGTGGGGTATCTCCAAGCTTAAATTTTATCTACTGGGAAAAGAATTCATTTTAGAAACGGACCACAAACCTTTGATATACCTAGAAACTTTTAAGGGAACCGAGAATCGCCTCTTGAGGTGGACATTGGCACTCCAGGTTTTAAGTTCCATATTGTGTATATCAATTGTTCATCCAATTATTTCTCTGACTGGTTAAGTCATGACAGTCAGTAGAAGATTTGTTGCCTTACGTGACTTCATGTTAGAACTTTTTCCTCGCCTATTCTTCTTATGGGGGGAGTGTGAGGGAAAAGTTCAATAGATAGGAGTAGCGAGGGAGTGTATAGTAACAATAGTTTCATTGCCAGCTACTTGTTAAGGTAGGGTAAGTCAAGCTCCCGCTATCCCCTCCCCCTTTTCCCCCTCCCCGAAAGTGATAGTTTGATTGCCGGCTGCTTGTTAAGGTAGGGTCAGTCTAGCTCCCACTATACCTTCCCCTCCCTCTCCCCCCCCCCCCCCCCCCCCCCGAAAGGTGACGTGTGGAGCTCTGGTCAAACAGTAAATCACTCGACTCACAGCTTCCAACACTACTGTAAGTATACGCCTGATCATATTATAGTGGACTTATTGGTTGAAAGCTTCACTTTTGACCAATAATTAACTTAGTCCTTTCATTCTTTATCTGTTAAATGTTTTAATAATCACCACATCTTTTAGGTATTGTACTTATCATGGAGAGTGATTTCTTAAGCCGTGGGTAATCTGTCTCTCTTTACAGCTTGGAATGACAGAGAGAGTCACCTGCCAACCAACGAGAAGAATAGAAGGAGACGGACTAACGTCCTGAGACGTCCCATGTTTAATCTACTTACCTGTTATGTAACCCAACACAGGACCTAACCCCTCATTATAGCAGTGATAACGAACCTGTTTTCCTGTCATCTGAAGTAATTATTCACGGCTACACTCTGTGAAGAACGAGCCGGTGGTGGTCACCAACACCTGACACAACATTACCACGATGTACCTGTATTGGCGTTGAGTTCAAATGTAATTTTTTTTCATTTCATTTTTCATTTTTCTTTCAATTATGATACCCATTCATGTTTTATTGTTTTACATTTTCTGTTTCTAAATAATAAAGTGTTTATCATTGTCTGTTATTATTTCTTTTTCTATTCATTAATTTCCCTGAGGAGGAGCCAGCCTTGGTAATACTGACTGAAGTTGTTACAGGGCTGAGTAAGCCTTCACAGGCTGTGGTCAAGGTCAGTTTATAATGTTACTGCCGAGGCTGTGGTCAAGGTCAGTTTATAATGTTACTGCCGAGGCTGTGGTCAAGGTCAGTTTATAATGTTACTGCCGAGGCTGTGGTCAAGGTCAGTTTATAATGTTACTGCCGAGGCTGTGGTCAAGGTCAGTTTATAATGTTACTGCCGAGGCTGTGGTCAAGGTCAGTTTATAATGTTACTGCCGAGGCTGTGGTCAAGGTCAGTTTATAATGTTACTGCCGAGGCTGTGGTCAAGGTCAGTTTATAATGTTACTGCCGAGGCTGTGGTCAAGGTCAGTTTATAATGTTACTGCCGAGGCTGTGGTCAAGGTCAGTTTATAATGTTACTGCCGAGGCTGTGGTCAAGGTCAGTTTATAATGTTACTGCCGAGGCTGTGGTCAAGGTCAGTTCATAATGTTACTGCCGAGGCTGTGGTCAAGGTCAGTTTATAATGTTACTGCCGAGGCTGTGGTCAAGGTCAGTTTATAATGTAATTTATCGTTATTTCCATCAACATTTACACTCAGCTGCTGAGATTATGTTTCCTGAACTAAAATTATTTAACATTTTTCCTGCCAAACTTCAGTGATTCAGCGTCTAATTATAAAATATATTGGAAGTTACTGGATCATTGAGCTGGAATGCTACTGGAAAGTTCACTTGTCAGTCACAGTTCCAGGGCAACAAATGTAGTTCCAGGAAGCTGATGTCTTCCAGGTACAACACGCACTTCCAGGCACCAGAGGTAAGACCAGATGATAGATATACTGTCCCTGGTCCAGGGACCAGGGACAGTGTACCTATCATCTTGCTGTCCCTGGTCCAGGGACCAGGGATAGTGTATCTATCATCTTGCTGTCCCTGGTCCAGGGACCAGGGACAGCAAGTGTTTTAAGGAAACACGCCCCAAATGTTTCCACCTGTACAGGGCATCGAACCACGGACCTTAGTGTCTGAGCTCTGTGCGCTACCAACCAAGTTACGGGGCACTTACTTTAAAATACTGAGACATATGGTGAGAGATGTTGAAGACGGTAGCAATGACTCTCAGAAAGCCTTCCCTTGTTGTGTTCACTCACTCTCCTTTAAGTCCTGTACTCACCTAGTTGTGGTTGCAGGAGTCGAGACACAGCTCCTGGCCCTGCCTCTTCACTGGCCGCTACTGGGTCACTCTTCCCGCTCCATGAGCTTCATCATACCTCATCTTAAAGCTATGAGTGGATCCTGCCTCCCCTTCATCACTTCCCATACTATTACACTTCCTGACAACTCTGTGACTGAAGAAATACTTCCTAACATCTCTGTGATTCATCTCGGTCTTCAACTCCCAACTGTGACCCATTGTTGCTGTGTCCCATCTCAGGAACATTCTGTCTCTGTCCACCTTGTCAGTTCCTCTCAGTATTTTATGTCGTTATCATGTTCCCCTATCTCTCCTCCAGTGTTGTCAGGCCAGTTTCTTTTAACCTCTCCTCGTAGGACATACCCCTTAGCTCCGGAACCAGTCCTGTTGCAAACCTTTGCATTCTCTCTCATTTCCTTACATGCTTGGCTAAGTATGGGTTCCAAACTAGTGCTGCATACTCCAGTATGGATCTGACACACACGGTGTACAGTGTCCCGAGCGATTCCTTATTGAGATGTCGGAATGCTATTCTTAGGTTTGTTGGGCTCCCAAATACAGCAACAGTTATTTAGTTGATGTGCGCCTCAGGAGATGTGCTCGGTGTTTTACTCAAACCCAAGATCTCCGTCTGCGGTCTTCTTTTCACTTTCCAAATCTTGATGACTTTCCACTAGGTGGGGTTGATCTCCAGGAGCCAGTTTCTGGACCAGGTCTGCAGCCTGTCTAGATCCCTTTGTAGTTCTGCCTGGTCCTCGTCCGATTGAATTCTTCTCATCAACTTCACATCATCTGCAAATAAGGACACTTCGGAGTCTATTCCTTCTGTCATGTCGTTCACATATACCAGAAACAGCACCGATCCTAGGACAGACCAGTGTGGGACCCCGCTCGTCACAGGCGCCCACTCTGTCACCTCGCCGCGTACCATGACTTGCTGGTGTCTTCCCGACAGACATTCCCTGATCCACTGCAGTGCCTTCCCTGTTATCCCTGCCTGGTCCTCCAGCTTTTGCATTAGTCTCTTATGTGGAACTGTGTCAAAGCCTTCTTACGATCCAAGGAAACGCAATTTGCCCACCCCCGTCTCTCTCTCTCTCTCTCGTGTGTGCGTGTACTCACCTAATTGTACTCACCTAATTGTGGTTGCAGGGGTCGAGACTCAGCTCCTGGCCCCGCCTCTTCACTGATCGCTACTGGATCCTCTCTCTCTCTCTGCTTCCTGAGCTTTGTCATACCTCTTCTTAAAACTATGTATGGTTCCTGCCTCCACTACATCACTTGCTAGGCTATTCCACTAGCTGACAACTCTATGACTGAAGAAATACTTCCTAACGTCCCTGTGACTCGTCTGAGTCTTCAGCTTCCAGTTGTGACCCCTTGTCCCTGTGTCCCCTCTCTGGAACATCCTATCTCTGTCCACCTTGTCTATTCCCCGCAGTATCTTGTATGTCGTTATCATGTCTCCCCTGACCCTTCTGTCCTCCAGTGTCGTCAGTCCGATTTCCCTTAACCTTTCCTCGTACGACATTCCCTTGAGCTCTGGGACTAGCCTTGTTGCAAACCTTTGTACTTTCTCTAACTTCTTGACGTGCTTGACCAGGTGTGGGTTCCAGACTGGTGCTGCATACTCCAGTATGGGCCTAACATACACAGTGTACAGTGTCTTGAACGATTCCTTATTAAGGTATCGGAACGCTATTCTCAGGTTTGCCAGGCGCCCGTATGCTGCAGCGGTTATTTGGTTGATGTGTGCCTCCGGTGATGTGCTCGGTGTTATGGTCACCCCAAGGTCTTTCTCCCTGAGTGAGGTCTGTAGTCTTTGTCCACCTAGCCTATACTCTGTCTGCGGTCTTCTTTGCCCCTCCCCAATCTTCATGACTTTGCATTTGGCTGGATTGAATTCGACAAGCCAGTTACTGGACCACATGTCCAGCCTCTCCAGGTCTCTTTGCAGTCCTGCCTCATCCTCGTCCGATTTAATTCTTCTCATCAACTTCACGTCATCTGCGAACAGGGACACTTCAGAGTCTATTCCTTTCATCATGTCGTTCACATATATCAAAAATAGCACTGGTCCTAGAACTGACCCCTGTGGGACCCCGCTCGTAACAGGCGCCCACTGTGATACCTCTTCACGTACCATGACTCGTTGCTGCCTCCCTGTCAGGTATTCCCTTATCCATTGCAGTGCCCTTCCTTTTACGTGTGCCTGATCCTCCAGCTTCTGCACTAATCTCTTGTGGGGAACTGTGTCAAAGGCCTTCCTGCAGTCTAGGAAAACGCAATCTACCCAACCCTCTCTCTCGTGTCTTACTTCTGTTACCTTGTCATAAAACTCCAGGAGGTTTGTGATACAAGATTTGCCTTCCATGAACCCATGCTGGTTTTCATTTATAATCTTGTTCCTTTCCAGGTGTTCGACCACTCTCCTCCTGATAATCTTCTCCATGACTTTGCACACAATACATGTCAGAGACACAGGTCTGTAGTTTAGTGCCTCGTTTCTGTTTCCTTTCTTAAATATGGGGACTACATTAGCTGTCTTCCATTTCTCAGGTAGTTGCCCAGTTTCAAGGGGTGTGTTGAAGATTGTGATTAGAGGCACACACAGCATCTCTGCTCCTTCTCTAAGGACCCATGGGGAGATGTTGTCCGGTCCCATCGCCTTTGAGGTGTCAAGGTCACTTAAGAGCTTCTTCACCTCCTCCTCAGTTGTTCGTATGTCATCCAACACTTGTTGGTATATTCCCTCTTGATGTTCCCTTCTGTGCTGTCTTCCCACAGCCCTTCCTGTCTCTACTGTAAAAACTTCCTTAAATCTCCTGTTCAGCTCCTCACATACCTCCTGATCATTTCTTGTGAGTTCTTCACCTTCTGTCCTTAATCTGATCACCTGGTCTTTGACTGTTGTCTTCCTCCTGATGTGGCTATACAACAGTTTCGGGTCAGTCTTGATTCTCAATGCTATGTCATTTTCATACTGTCGCTGGGCCTCCCTCCTTACCTGTGCGTACTCGTTCCTGGCTCTGCGACTGATCTCCATATTTTCGTGTGTTCTCTGCCTTCTGTACTTTTTCCATTCTCTATTGCACTTTGTTTTTGCCTCCTTACACCGTCGGGTAAACCAAGGGCTTGTTCTGGTCTTCCCGTTGTTACTGTTGCCCTTGGGAATGAACCTTTCCACTGCCTCCTTGCATTTTGTTGCTACATATTCCATCATTTCATTTACTGGCTTTCCTGCCAGTTCTCTGTCCCACTGGACCTCCTGCAGGAAGTTCTTCAACCCTATGTAGTCCCCTCTTTTATAGTCAGGCCTTTCCCATTTTACTCCTGTTATTCTCTCCACTTGCAGCTCTACTATGTATTCAAAGCACAGAACCACGTGGTCGCTAGCTCCTAGGGGACTCTCATACTTGATGTCCTCAATGTCTGAGCTGCCCAGGGTGAACACAAGGTCCAATCTTGCTGGTTGATCCTCCCCTCTCACTCTGGTAGTGTCCTTAACATGTTGGTGCATGAGGTTTTCCAGCACCACGTCCAACATCCTGGCTCTCCATGTTTCGGGACCCCCATGTGGCTCCAGGTTTTCCCAGTCAATCTCCCTGTGGTTGAAATCCCCCATAACCAGCAACTTTGCTCTGCTGGAGTGAGCTCTTCTTGCCACCTCAGCAAGTGTGTCCACCATTGCTCTGTTGCTCTCTTCATATTCCTCTCTTGGCCTCCTGCAGTTCTGTGGTGGATTATACATCACTGCAATAACCACTTTGTGTTCCCCAGACTGAAGTGTACCTGCTATGTAGTCTCTATCTCCCGTCTCATCTATTCCTTCCATTTTCTCGAATTTCCATCTGTTTTTTACGAGCAGAGCAACCCCACCTCCTCCCCTGCCCCTTCTATCTTTCCTCATGATCTGGTATCCTGGTGGGAAGATTGCATCTGTTATTGTCTCCATGAGTTTTGTTTCTGTAACTGCTATGATGTCTGGGGACTTCTCATTGATTCTTTCTTGCCATTCCTCATGTTTATTCGTTAATCCATCTGCATTTGTGTACCAAACCTTCAACTTCTGTTCTAATACTGTAACTGTGGTGCGGGGGGTGGAAACAGAGGGATCGGTGTGTGATGGTTGGTTTGGATTGTTCAGTTGCCTTGGGGGTGTCGTGGCTGGAGTCCTTCTGCAGGTGTTTCTAGGGGGTGCACTTGTCCTTCCATTTGATCCTGGGTTATTCTGCTCTCCTTTTTCATTTCCTCCCATTTCTCCTTTCGTTTTTGAACTCTCTCTTTCATTGTCTTCCTTTCGTCCTGTGTTCTGTCTCGGTCGAGGTACACACTCCGGAACTCCTGCTTGCCTCTCAGCCGTGCTTTCTCCTGCAGGATCATGGTTCGGGTTGATTCTGACTTGAAAATTACTTTGAGAGGCCGATTCCTTTTCTTTGTGAACCACCCAATTCTCCGAAAATTTGCCACCTGGGTCATGTCCCCCTCGCCTATCACCTTCATGATGTCTTCAATCGCTTTTTTCTCCTCCTGCTTTCTTTCATCATAAGTTTCCCCTTTAGCTTCGTCTAGCCCATAGACAAACACTGATCTCTCCCTTTCCACCTCCCACTGTGACTCCCATTGCATCCTCTGATGTGTTTTAGTTCCTTCCCGTGGAGTGTTCCTTCCTTCAGTCCCTTCCCTAGTTATGGCCCCTATGCTTCTTGGTTTATCCTTCCTGCTCACCTGCTCCTTGCCCCCACAGGTATCTGGTAAGGTCCTTGCACATGTCCTAGTTCCTTCAATGTCTTCCAACCTCTCTTTCTGTCCTAGAGTGCTCCCTGTCTTTGTTTTGGCCCCATGTGGGTTTGACAGGACCTCTGCATACAGTTTAGTTTCCATGCTTCCTTCTGACCTGTTGTCTGTAGCCATTGCCGATGCTACTTCTGTAATATCTTTGTCTCTGTGCTGTTTCAGATGTCTCAGCTCCTCTTCTAATCTCTCTATCTTGATTTCTGCTGCTGTGGCCTGTTGCTTCCACCTTCTGCATTCTGCTGCTAACCTCTCTTCCATCTTCCTTTCCAGCTCATCTAGTCTCCTTCCCCAGTCTTCCTCCCTTTTTTTGAGCTCTACCTCCCATTCCTCCCTCAGATTCGTCCTTGGAGCCCCTTGTCCTCATCCTGGTTAGGGGGAGGGGAATAGATGGTTAGGAGAGGGGATGGATGGTTGTGGGGGATTGGGAGGATGGTTATTGGAGGGGTAGAGATAGTTGGGGGAGGGAGTTAGATGGTTTGGGGGAGAGAGGGGATGGATGGTTATGGGGGAGGGGGAGGATGGTTATTGGAGGGAGGGAGGTTGTTGGGCGGGGGTTAGACGGTTTGGGAAGGAGTTAGGTGGTTTGGGGGAGGGGTAGGTGGCTAAGGTGAGGTGGTTAGGGAAGGGGTGGTACGTGTTTGTGTCAAGTGTTTGTGTCAAGTGGTGGAGTGTGTGTGTGTGTGTGTGTGTGTGTGTGTGTGTGTGTGTGTGTGTGTGTGTTGTGTGTGTGTGTGTGTGTGTGTATGTGCGTGTGTGTGTGTGTGTGTAGTGTGTGTGTGTGTGTGTGTGTGTGTGTGTGTGTGTGTAGTGAGTGTGTGTGTGTGTGTGTGTGTAGTGTGTGTAGTATGTGTGTGTGTGTATAGTGTGTGTGTGTGTAGTGTGTGTATTGTGTGTGTTTGTAGTGTATGTAGTGTGTGTAGTGTGTGTGTGTGTGTGTGTGTGTGCGTGTAGTGTGTGTGTGTGTGTGTGTGTAGTGTGTGTGTGTGTGTGTGTGTAGTGTGTGTGTGTGTGTGTGTGTGTGTGTGTTTGTGTGTGTGTGTGTGAGTGAGTGTGTGTATGATAAATAATTACAAAATTTCAGGCAATAATACGAGGTACATGCACTAACTTTTACTGGTGTCATAAATATAACGAAGGAACCCTGGGTCAGGGACTCAATATAACGAAGGAACCCTGGGTCAGGGACTCAATATAACGAAGGAACCCTGGGTCAGGGACTCAATATAACGAAGGAACCCTGGGTCAGGGACTCAATATAACGAAGGAACCCTGGGTCAGGGACTCAATATAACGAAGGAACCCTGGGTCAGGGACTCAATATAACGAAGGAACCCTGGGTCAGGGACTCAATATAACGAAGGAACCCTGGGTCAGGGACTCAATATAACGAAGGAACCCTGGGTCAGGGACTCAATATAACGAAGGAACCCTGGGTCAGGGACTCAATAATACGAAGGAACCCTGGGTCAGGGACTCAATATATATTACAATCATCACCAGAAAATATTTAAGAGTATATCCTCGGCCTGACTCTCCTGAAGCTTGGAAAATCAGGCTGTTGCTGTTAGCCGCTCACTGGCTCACATAACTACCACATAACAGTCAATTTGACTTTTTTAACTAGTACATTTTTGTGCATAAAATGTTAAGTAAATTATTAACGTAAATAACGTCAGGTTGATCATGGTGGCTGCTAGCAAGATAGACTTACTTGTTTTATTGTCTATCTTGAAGAACGTTGTGCTGTTTAACACTTGTGGCTGCTAGCAAGATAGACTTACTTGTTTTATTGTCTATCTTGAAGAACGTTGTGCTGTTTAACACTTGTGGCTGCTAGCAAGATAGACTTACTTGTTTTATTGTCTATCTTGAAGAACGTTGTGCTGTTTAACTCTTGTGGCTGCTAGCAAGATAGACTTACTTGTTTTATTGTCTATCTTGAAGAACGTTGTGCTGTTTAACTCTTGTGGCTGCTAGCAAGATAGACTTACTTGTTTTATTGTCTATCTTGAAGAACGTTGTGCTGTTTAACACTTGTGGCTGCTAGCAAGATAGACTTACTTGTTTTATTGTCTATCTTGAAGAAAGTTGTGCTGTTTAACTCTTGTGGCTGCTAGCAAGATAGACTTACTTGTTTTATTGTCTATCTTGAAGAACGTTGTGCTGTTTAACACTTGTGGCTGCTAGCAAGATAGACTTACTTGTTTTATTGTCTATCTTGAAGAACGTTGTGCTGTTTAACACTTGTGGCTGCTAGCAAGATAGACTTACTTGTTTTATTGTCTATCTTGAAGAACGTTGTGCTGTTTAACACTTGTGGCTGCTAGCAAGATAGACTTACTTGTTTTATTGTCTATCTTGAAGAACGTTGTGCTGTTTAACTCTTGTGGCTGCTAGCAAGATAGACTTACTTGTTTTATTGTCTATCTTGAAGAACGTTGTGCTGTTTAACTCTTGTGGCTGCTAGCAAGATAGACTTACTTGTTTTATTGTCTATCTTGAAGAACGTTGTGCTGTTTAACACTTGTGGCTGCTAGCAAGATAGACTTACTTGTTTTATTGTCTATCTTGAAGAACGTTGTGCTGTTTAACTCTTGTGGCTGCTAGCAAGATAGACTTACTTGTTTTATTGTCTATCTTGAAGAACGTTGTGCTGTTTAACACTTGTGGCTGCTAGCAAGATAGACTTACTTGTTTTATTGTCTATCTTGAAGAACGTTGTGCTGTTTAACCCTTGTGGTTTAACGCTTATTCCTGGTTATAATAATTATAATAACTGCTCTCAAGACAGATGTGTCTATTGCACCTGTCAATGTTGACGACAGTAGCTGCTAATGAGACAGACATATGTATCACACTTTACTGTCGTGAAGACATGTCTATCGCACCTGTCTAGACAAACATGTCTATTGCATCTACCTTCTTGAAGAAAACAGTGGTTGCTAGAGACATAAAAATGTGTGTGTGACCATAAGTGAGAGAGAGAGCGAGAGAGAGAGAGAGAGAGGCTGCGACTGCTTGACAGAGTAGAGAACAGAGCAAGACGTCTCATCTCTCGCCTGGACCCATCCTGGATAGATCTGTCATTTCAGCAGAGTCTTCAACATAGGAGGGATGTGGTTGGCCTTACTGTTATGTACAAGGCCAATATTGTCAAAATACCACACTTGGATCCACTTCGAGGACAGCGTGAAACAAGCTTTTATGCCACAAGACGGGCAGAAAGCAGCAACTTCACTCTGGCTGTACCCTTCTCCAGAACATCACTCCATCTGAGATCATACATACCCAGGATGACTTGAGTATGAAACACATTCGTACAGCATAATGATGTCAACGAGATAAAGTCAGTTGATCAAATGAAAATGCTGGCCCACAGATGGCTCCAACTTCATCCTGTTCCCTACTTGTATGTCTCTTAACAATAAAAATTCTTTCAAATGAGCTGATGTAGGTAACAGCTCTTAGCTTGCCAATAAAGTTAGGAATCCTTAACCTGTAAATAGCTTGTCAATAAAGCTAGGGATCCTTAACCTTGTCAAACCCTGTGTAAAAAAAAAAGAAAAGAGAGAGAGAGAGAGAGAGAGAGAGAGAGAGAGAGAGAGAGAGAGAGAGAGAGAGAGAGAGAGAGAGAGAGAGAGAGAGAGAGAGAGAGACAGACAGACAAAGACAGAGAGACAGAGAGAGAGACTTCATATAAGAAACAGTTATATAACTGTACACATCTCGCTCAACAAGTGAAATAAGTAAAACAAAGTATAATTAATATGGGTCACTGCACAAGTGCTGACTTAAAGCAAGAGAAGAAAAGTGAATTTTGGAACACCACTTATGCTCGTTCAACAGTATGTTGAAAAGGGCCACTTGTGTTTGTGCTGGATACGGTGTAAGCTGTCAGTGGCCCTATAACCCCACAACAACAACAATATAATTTCTGATTATTCTGTTACTTTTCCTGGTATTAAACTAGCTTTGCTCAGTATTGTTTCTTTACTTAAGTGTTCATAGGATTTCACCTCTTTACAATGACTACTAATTCAAAGATTCCCAGAGTGTCCATATATTCTCAAATATTTTGGAACAAATTTACATTTCAGTTCTTTGGGCTTCAGGTAAAACTTACAGCCACGTCTCCTGACACTTCCTCACTATACGTGAACCAGAAAATTCAACCATTATTCATTATCATCTCTTCTCTACATTGACCTTTCAACTTTAAGCGATCGTTCTTCCCGAGAAGAATTCCATAATATATTTTCTCAGTCAGTGTGTTAAAACTAAGTTGATACATCCTGGTGTGTTATTAAGTCTTCCTCACATCACAACTTTAATGTGTTGCTCTACAAAGTCGTATATCATTGTTGAGTTAAGAAGCTTACTTCTGACTGTCTCTGGTGCACCTCAATATGTGTTGCTAGTCTTCACAACTTTCATCAATATTTACGTGTACTCGCCTGTTTATATTCAATTATATGCAGCTGTCGGGGACGAATCTTAGCTCCTGGTTCTGCCACTTAACTTAACCTTTAAGGTGGAGTGGAGAAAGTGGAAGGTGGTACAAATACTTGGTAGAGGTGGAGTGGAGAAAGTGGAAAATGGAATTATCTTCCTGGTCACACTGTCCTTCTATCGTCCTGGTCACACTCTCCTTCTATCATCCTGGTGACACTCTCCTTTTATCATATTGGTCACACTGTCCTAGTATAATCCTGGTCACACTGCCCTAGTATCATCCTGGTCACACTGTCCTTGTATCTTCCAGGTCACACTGTCCATGTACCATCCTGGTCACACTGTCCTTGTATCATCCTGGTCACACTGTCTTTGTATCATCCTGGTCACACTGTCCTTGTATCATCCTGGTCTCACTGTCCTGGAATCATCCTGGTCACACTGTCCTATTATCATCCTGGTCACACTGTAATTGTATCATCCTGGTCACTCTGTCCTTGTATCATCCTGGCCACACTGTCCTTGAATCATCCTGGTCACACTCTCCTTGTATCATTCTGGTCACACCCTCCTTGTATCATCCTGGTAACACTGTCCTTGTATCATGCTGGTCACACTGTCCTTGTATCATCCTGGTTACACTGTTCTTCTGTCATCCTAGTCACACCCTCCTTGTTTCATCCTGGCCACACAGTCCTTGAATCATCCTGGTCACACTGTCCTTGTATCATCCTGGCCACACTCTCCTTGCATCATCCTGGTCAAACTCCCCTTGTTTCATCCTGGTCACACTGTCCTTGTATCATCCTGGTCAAACTCTCCTTGCGTCGTCCTGCTCACACTGTCTTTGTATCATCCTGGTCACACTGCCCTTGTATCATCCTGATCTCACTGTCCTTGTATCATCCTGGTCAAACTGCCCTTGTATCATCCTGGTCACACAGTCCTTATATCATCCTGGTCACACTGTCCTTGTATCATCCTGGTCACACTGTCCTTGTATCATCCTGGTCACACTATCCTTCTATCATCCTGGTCACACTGTCCTTATATCATCCTGGTCACACTGTCCTTGTATCATCCTGGTCACACTATACTTCTATCATCCTGGTCACACAGTCCTTATATCATCCTGGTCACACTGTCCCCGTATCATTCTGGTCACAATGTCCCTGTATCATCCTGGTCACACTGTCCTTGTATCATCATGATCACACTATCCTTCTATCATCCTGGTCACACTGCCCTTGCATCATCCTTGTCACACTGTCCCCGAATCATCCTGGTCACACTGTCCTTGTATCATCCTGATCACACTGTCCTTGTATCATCATGATCACACTATCCTTCTATCATCCTGGTCACACTGTCCTTGTATCATCCTTGTCATAATCTCCTTGTATCATCCTGGTCAAACTCCCCTTGTTTCATCCTGGTCACACTGTCCTTGTATCATCCTGGTCACACTGTCCTTGTATCATCATGATCACACTATCCTTCTATCATCCTGGTCACACTGTCCTTGTATCATTCTTGTCATAATCTCCTTGTATCATCCTGGTCAAACTCCCCTTGTTTCATCCTGGTCACACTGTCCTTGTATCATCCTGGTCACACTGTCCTTGTATCATTCTTGTCATAATCTCCTTGTATCATCCTGGTCAAACTCCCCTTTTTTCATCCTGGTCACACTGTCCTTGTATCATCCTGGTCACACTGTCCTTGTATCATCATGATCACACTATCCTTCTATCATCCTGGTCACACTGTCCTTGTATCATCCTGGTCACACTGTCCTTGTATCATCATGATCACACTATCCTTCTATCATCCTGGTCACACTGTCCTTGTATCATCCTTGTCATAATCTCCTTGTATCATCCTGGTCACACTCCTCTTGTTTCATCCTGCTCACATTGTCCTTGTATCATCCTGGTCACACTGTCCTGGTATCATCCTGGCTTCACTGTACTTATATCATCCTGGTCACACTGTCTTTGTATCAGCCTGGTAACACTGTCTTTGTATCATCCTGGTTGCACTGTCCTTGTATCATCCTGATCACACTGTCTTTGTATCATCCTGGTCACACTGCCCTTGTATCATCCTGGTCTCACTGTCCTTGTATCATCCTGGTCACACTGCCCTTGTATCATCCTGGTCACACAGTCCTTATATCATCCTGGTCACACTGTCCTGGTATCATCCCCGTTACACTGTATTTATATCATCCTGGTCACACTGTCCTTGTATCAGCCTGGTCACACTCTCCTTGTATCATAATGGTAACACTGTCCTTGTATCATCCTGGTTACACTGTTTTTGTATCATCCTAGTCAAACTGTCGTTGTATCATCCTGGCCACACTGTCTTTGTATCATCCTGTTCACAATCTCCTTGTATCATCCCGGTCACATTGTCCTCGTATCATCCTGGTTACATTGTTCTTTTATCATCCCGGACACACTTCCTAGTATCATCCTGGTCACACTGGCGCAGTATTGTCCTGGTCACACTGTCTCCGTATCATCCTGGTCACACTGCCCTTGTATGATCCTGGTTACATTGTCCTTGTATCATCCGGTTCACACTGTCCTCGTATCACTCTGGTCACACTGTCCTTGTATCATCCTGGTCACACTGTCCCCGTATCATTCTGGTCACACTGTCCCGGTATCATCCTGGTCACACTGTCCTTGTATCATCATGATCACACTATCCTTCTATCATACTGGTCAAACTGTCCTTGCATCATCCTGGTCACACTCTCCTTGTATCATCCTGGTCTCACTGTCCTTGTATCATCTTGGTCACACTGTCCTTGTATCATCCTGGTCACACATTCCTTGTATCATCCTGGTCACACTGTCCTGGTATCATCCTGGCTACACTGTTCTTATATCATCCTGGTCACACTGTCTTTGTATCAGCCTGGTAACACTGTCCTTGTATCATCCTGGTTGCACTGTCCTTGTATCATCCTGGTCACACTGTCCTTGTATCATCCTGGTCACACTGTCCTTGTATCATCCTGGTCACATTGTCCTTGTGTTACAAAAAACGCGATTCTAAAAGCTTAGAGATCTCCAGGTAATACTAGAAAGGACTGCCCTTCTAGCATCCAGCCTGTTACTGGGCTTTCGTAACAAGTAGTCAGTATCCTTGTCCAATTATCCATTAGAATTCAGCATAATTCAACAGTGCTTCAGGATTACAACTGGTAGACTACTAACTAGACAAATTAAAATTTAATAAATTTATTAAGTCTAGAGGTATGTTATCAAACTAAATTAAATTAAATTAATCACAATAATCAAAATAATATCACATCTCTCGCTTACAATATTATTGTGCTGAAAGCACATATCACATTTATAATTCTTAAGTACCATCTGGTACATTAACACTTAATAAGATATTACAAATAAGTACAAGTAAGTTTGTGTATGTGTGTAAGTGCTCTAAGTAGTTCGCTATGTCTCACGACTCGACTAGTCTTAAACAAGTGACTGACAAAGTCCTCTCATAAACTAACTTCTTGACCGACTGGCAACCAGAACAGTCTGCTTGAACAACAAAAAGAATGCTAAGCCCAATAGCAATATAACAAGCAACTGCGACACAGAATCAGGATCAAGGAGATAATATAACGACACTAAGTAGGGACCATCTGCAGATCCTCCACAAAAGTCACAAAACTCCCATACTACTGAATCTAAGTTCAGCATAAGAAAATCCCCGACTGAGATAATACACAGATACCAGTACAAATTAGCTATAGTTCAGGACCTGAGTTGTTTAAAGTGTCTATGCGACACACAACCTCAATACAACGTCGAAAATCACTAAGTCTATACAATGTTCTGTGAAGAGAGTTCTACAGAACTAACAAGAATAATGAGACAGACAATCTGTCCAACCACCAAGAGAGTCTAGACCAGACTGAATACTTCAAGCGAGGTGAGGACACCCCCCTCGATCACGTGATAGCTCCGTGGGTTGCTTTCGCTGCCCAACAAGAAGCCGGCAGGGAAACAAGCAAAGAGCGATAATTACAGTAGTTAGACAATCAAGACTTGAACTGAGCACATAATATGTTACATCCTACCTAACAAAGGAAGCTACGTCAAATAACAATATAAAGCAATGCATTTACGATTTAGCTATTATCGCAAATATAAGCAATATAAAATTAAATGAAAAGGTAATAATTATATATATACATAATAATCATTGCAACCCATTCAGGGGTTGCAACACCTTGTATCATGCTATTCACACTGTACTTTTATCATTCTGATCACACTGTCCTTGTATCATCCTGGTCACACTGTCCTTGTATCATCCTGGTCACACTGTCCTTGTATCATCCTGGTCACAATCTCGTTGTATCATCCTGGTCACACTCTCCTTGTATCATCCTGGTCACACTGTCCTTGTATCATCCTGGTCAAACTGTCCTTGCGTCGTCCTGGTCACACTGTCTTTGTATCATCCTGATCACACTGTCCTTGTATCATCCTGGTCACACTGTCTTTATATCATCCTGGTCACACTGTCCTTGTATCATCCTGGTCTCACTGTCATTGTATCATCCTGTCCACACTGTCCTTGTATCATCCTGGTCACACAGTCCTTGTATCATCCTGGTCACACTGTCCTGGTATCATCCTGGTTACACTGTACTTATATCATCCTGGTCACACTGTCCTTGTATCAGCCGGGTCACACTGCCCTCGTATCATCCTAGTCACACTGTCCTTGTATCATCCTGGCCACACTGTCCTTGTATCATCCTGTTCACAATCTCCTTGTATCATCCTGGTCACACTGTCCTCGTATCATCCTGGTCACACTGTCCTCGTATCATCCTGGTTACATTCTTCTTTTATCATCCCGGTCACACTGCCTCCGTATCATCCTGGTCACACTGCCCTTGTATGACCCTAGTTACATTGTCCTCGTATCATCCTGTTCACACTGTCCCCGTATCATTCTGGTCACACTGTCCTTGTATCATCCTGGTCACATTGTCCCTGTATCATTCTGGTCACACTGTCCAAGTATCATCCTGGTAACACTGCCCTTGCATCATCCTTGTCACACTGTCCCCGTATCATCCTGGTCGCTCTGTCCTTGTATCATCCTGGTCACACTGTCCTTGTATCATCATGATCACACTCTCCTTGTATCATCCTGGTCACACTCTCCTTCTATCATCCCGGTCACACTGTCATTGTATCATCCTGGTCACATTGTCCTTGAACCATCCTAGTCACACTGTCCTTGTATCATCCTGGTCACACTGTCCTTGTATTATCTTAGTTACACTCTCTTTGTTTCATCCTGGTCACACTGTCCTTGTATCATCCTGGTCACACTGTCCTTGTATCATCCTGGTCACACTGTCCTTGTATCATCCTGGTGACACTGTCCTTGTATCATCCTGGTCACACTGTCCTTATATCATCATGGTCACACTGTTTTTGTATGATCCTGGTCACACAGTCCTTATATCATTCTGGTCACACTGTCCTTGTATCATCCTGTTCACACTGTCCTTGTATCATCTGTGTCACACTTTCCTTGTATCATCCTGGTCACACTGTCCTTGTATCATCCTGGTCACACTCTCCTTGTATCATCCTGGTCACATTGTCGTTGTATATCCCTGGTCACACTGTCCTTGTATTATCCTGGTCACACTGTTTTTATATCATCCTGGTCACAGAGTCCTTATATCATCCTGGTAACTCTGTCTTTGTATCATCCTGGTCACACTGTCCTTGTATCATCCTGGTCACACTCTCCTTGTATCATCCTGGTCACATTGTCGTTGTATATCCCTGGTCACACTGTCCTTGTATTATCCTGGTCACACTGTTTTTATATAATCCTGGTCACACAGTCATTGTATCATCCTGGTCACACTGTCCTGGTGTCATCCTGGTCTCACTGTCCTTATATCATCCTTTTCACACTGTCCTTTTATCATTCTGGCCATACTGTAATTGTATCATCCTGGCCACACTCTCCTTGTAACTTCTTGGTCACACTCTCCTTGTATCATCCTGGTCACACTCTCCTTGTATCATCCTGGTCACACTGTCCTTGTATCATCCTGGTCACACTGTCCTTGTATCATCCTGGTCACACTGTCCTTGTTTCATCCTGGTATCTCTGTCCTTGTATCATCCTGGTCACACTGTCCTTTTGTCATCCTGGTCACACTCTCCTTGTATCATCCTGGTCACACTCTACTTGCATCATCCTGGTCACACTGTCCTTGTTTCATCCTGGTCTCACTGTCCTTGTATCATCCTGGCCACACTGTCCTTGTATCATCCTGGTCACACTCTCCTTGTATCATCCTGGTCACACTCTCCTTGTATCATCCTGGTCACACTGTCCTTGTATCATCCTGGTCACACTCTCCTTGTATCATCCTGGTCACACTCTCCTTGTATCATCCTGGTCACACTCTCCTTGTATCATCCTGGTCACACTGTCCTTGTATCATCCTGGTCACACTCTTCTTGTATCATCCTAGTCACACTGTCCTTGTATTATCCTGGTCACACTCTTCTTGTATCATCCTAGTCACACTGTCCTTGTGTCATCCTGGTCACATTGTCCTCGTATCATCCTGGTCACACTGTCCTTGTATTATCCTGGTCACACTGTCCTTGTATTATCCTGGTCACACTGTCCTTGTATCATCCTGGTCACACTGTCCTCTTATCCTGGTCACACTGTCCTTGTATCATCCTGGTCACACTGTCCTTGTAACATCCTGGTCACACTGCTCTTGTATCATCCTGGTCTCACTGTCCTTGTAACATCCTGGTCACACTGCTCTTGTATCATCCTGGTCACACTGTCCTCTTATCCTGGTCACACTGTCCTTGTATCATCCTGGTCACACTGTCCTTGTAACATCCTGGTCACACTGTCCTTGTATCATCCTGGTCTCACTGTCCTTGTAACATCCTGGTCACACTGTCCTTGTATCATCCTGGTCACACTGTCCTTGTATCATCCTGGTCTCACTGTCCTTGTAACATCCTGGTCACACTGTCCTTGTATCATCCTGGTCTCACTGTCCTTGTAACATCCTGGTCACACTGTCCTTGTAACATCCTGGTCACACTGTCCTTGTATCATCCTGGTCTCACTGTCCTTGTAACATCCTGGTCACACTGTCCTTGCATCATGCTGGTCACACTGTCCTTGTATCATCCTGGTCACACTGTCCTTGTATCATCCTGGTCACACTGTCCTTGTATCATGCTGGTCACACTGTCCTTGCATCATCCTGGTCACACTGTCCTTGTATCATGCTGGTCACACTGTCCTTGTATCATGCTGGTCACACTGTCCTTGCATCATGCTGGTCACACTGTCCTTGTATCATCCTGGTCACACTGTCCTTGCATCATGCTGGTCACACTGTCCTTGTATCATCCTGGTCACACTGTCCTTGTATCATCCTGGTCACACTGTCCTTGCATCATGCTGGTCACACTGTCCTTGTATCATCCTGGTCACACTGTCCTTGTATCTTCCTGGTCACACTGTCCTTGTATCATCCTGGTCTCACTGTCCTTGTATCATGCTGGTCACACTGTCCTTGTATCATGCTGGTCACACTGTCCTTGTATCATGCTGGTCACACTGTCCTTGTATCATCCTGGTCACACTGTCCTTGCATCATGCTGGTCACACTGTCCTTGTATCATCCTGGTCACACTGTCCTTGTATCTTCCTGGTCACACTCTCCTTGTATCATCCTGGTCTCACTGTCCTTGTATCATGCTGGTCACACTGTCCTTGTATCATCCTGGTCACACTGTCCTTGTATCTTCCTGGTCACACTCTCCTTGTATCATCCTGGTCTCACTGTCCTTGTATCATGCTGGTCACACTGTCCTTGTATCATCCTGGTCACACTGTCCTTGTATCATCCTGGTCACACTGTCCTTGTATCATGCTGGTCACACTGTCCTTGTATCATCCTGGTCACACTGTCCTTGTATCATCCTGGTCTCACTGTCCTTGCATCATGCTGGTCACACTGTCCTTGTATCATCCTGGTCTCACTGTCCTTGTATCATGCTGGTCACACTGTCCTTGCATCATGCTGGTCACACTGTCCTTGTATCATCCTGGTCTCACTGTCCTTGTATCATGCTGGTCACACTGTCCTTGTATCATCCTGGTCACACTGTCCTTGCATCATGCTGGTCACACTGTCCTTGTATCATCCTGGTCACACTGTCCTTGTATCTTCCTGGTCACACTCTCCTTGTATCATCCTGGTCTCACTGTCCTTGTATCATGCTGGTCACACTGTCCTTGTATCATCCTGGTCACACTGTCCTTGTATCTTCCTGGTCACACTGTCCTTGTATCATCCTGGTCTCACTGTCCTTGCATCATGCTGGTCACACTGTCCTTGTATCATGCTGGTCACACTGTCCTTGCATCATGCTGGTCACACTGTCCTTGTATCATGCTGGTCACACTGTCCTTGTATCATGCTGGTCACACTGTCCTTGCATCATGCTGGTCACACTGTCCTTGTATCATCCTGATCACACTGTCCTTGTATCATCCTGGTCACACTGTCCTTGTATCATGCTGGTCACACTGTCCTTGTATCATCCTGGTCACACTGTCCTTGTATCATGCTGGTCACACTGTCCTTGTATCATCCTGGTCACACTGTCCTTGTATCATGCTGGTCACACTGTCCTTGTATCATCCTGGTCACACTGTCCTTGTATCATCCTGGTCACACTGTCCTTGTATCATCCTGGTCACACTGTCCTTGTATCATCCTGGTCACACTGTCCTTGTATCATCCTGGTCACACTGTCCTTGTATCATCCTGGTCACACTGTCCTTGTATCATCCTGGTCACACTGTCCTTGTATCATCCTGGTCACACTGTCCTTGTATCATCCTGGTCACACTGTCCTTGTATCATCCTGGTCACACTGTCCTTGTATCATCCTGGTCACACTGTCCTTGTATCATCCTGGTCACACTGTCCTTGTATCATCCTGGTCACACTGTCCTTGTATCATCCTGGTCACACTGTCCTTGTATCATCCTGGTCACACTGTCCTTGTATCATCCTGGTCTCACTGTCCTTGTATCATCCTGGTCTCACTGTCCTTGTATCATCCTGGTCACACTGTCCTTGTATCATCCTGGTCACACTGTCCTTGTATCATCCTGGTCACACTGTCCTTGTATCATCCTGGTCACACTGTCCTTGTATCATGCTGGTCACACTGTCCTTGTATCATCCTGGTCACACTGTCCTTGTATCATCCTGGTCACACTGTCCTTGTATCATCCTGGTCACACTGTCCTTGTATCATCCTGGTCACACTGTCAGAAGTCTGTCAGTTGATAATGCAGCAGATATTTCACATTGATGTCGAGACTTGCATGATCAAGGAGACTGTTTATGGAAGCAGCAGGAGTGGGAGGGAGATAGCATGCTGGTGCTGGTCCTCCTGGGAGTGCCGCGATATATCAGGTATCCTGACAACTGCAATACTGTCGCTAGAAGTGCAGTGATCCATCAGGTCTCCTGGTAAATACTGCACCTACACAACATGTACGTGCAGTGATCCATCAGGTCTCCTGGTAAATACTGCACCTACACTACATGTACGTGCAGTGATCCATCAGGTCTCCTGGTAAATACTGCACCTACACAACATGTACGTGCAGTGATCCATCAGGTCTCCTGGTAAATACTGCACCTACACAACATGTACGTGCAGTGATCCATCAGGTCTCCTGGTAAATACTGCACCTACACTACATGTACGTGCAGTGATCCATCAGGTCTCCTGGTAAATACTGCACCTACACTACATGTACGTGCAGTGATCCATCAGGTCTCCTGGTAAATACTGCACCTACACTACATGTACGTGCAGTGATCCATCAGGTCTCCTGGTAAATACTGCACCTACACTACATGTATCAGGTCTCCTGGTAAATACTACACCTACACTACATGTACGTGCAGTGTGATCCATCAGGTCTCCTGGTAAATACTGCACCTACACTACATGTACGTGCAGTGATCCATCAGGTCTCCTGGTAAATACTGCACCTACACTACATGTACGTGCAGTGATCCATCACGTCTCCTGGTAAATACTGCACCTACACTACATGGTAAATACTGCACCTACACTACATGTACGTGCAGTGATCCATCAGGTCTCCTGGTAAATACTGCACCTACACTACATGTACGTGCAGTGATCCATCAGGTCTCCTGGTAAATACTGCACCTACACTACATGTACGTGCAGTGATCCATCAGGTCTCCTGGTAAATACTGCACCTACACTACATGTACGTGCAGTGATCCATCACGTCTCCTGGTAAATACTGCACCTACACTACAAGTGTCGCCATCCATCACACATACTGACACCTTCAACATGAAGGTTTGTAGCTCTGGTCGATATATCGCAACAACAGCTTGAAAAAGCTTATGCCGGTTCGTCTTGGAACCGAGGGATGCCAGACGCTGGTTCACATAAACTTTAAAATGAGCTGATGAACGTGACAACTTTTAGCTTGTAAATACAGTTAGGAACCTTAACCTAACCTTGTAAAACACTTGTGTATAAACAATAAATAATAATAGGAAGGTAAATAATGTACAGAGACAAAGCCAAGACTAAATAAGCTTCATATTATGAAAGTTGTGTATAAGTGAAGCTTCAGCAAGACGACGACTGTTAAGTCAGTCGTTCCTTCATACTGTGTTTATGTTGTCTTGTTAAAGAATAAACATTTGACATCATAACTTTACATCAGGTATAATGTTTAGTGTTAATTTCAGCTCCATCACATACGGAAACCAGTTTTCAAACAGTAGTCTTGCACAGCTTTGTGAAGTATACTGAGTGTAGTCTTTGTTAGCACCTTTATGGAAAGTTTATAGACAGAAGCTTCCACAATATTATCGCTAATACAGTCTCGTGGTTGTGATATACTGATGACATTCTGCTCGTATATTATGGCTAATACAGTCTCGTGGTTGTGATATACTGATGACATTCTGCTCGTATATTCATTCTCCAACTGATCAATAACAGTGAACTTTTTATTAAATTTACTCTTGAACCAGAAAGTGAAAGCAGAGTAGCAATTACTGACGTTGATTTATTAACAAAGACTTGTTCCAAACTTTCTTCGGCAGACTTTTCGACTCCTGAACATATAGCAGAAGTATAGTTACCACCAAGCTGGTCGACGTTGTTCTTCTCTGTCAACGACTCTGACCTTGATGACCTTATTCAAGATATTTCTGACAGAAACGACATCATTGTTGAAGACATTTCCCGACTGTTCTTCTCCGATCTCCTGAAGATAAGTACTCCTCTTCTGACGCTGATTACTTCCTTCAATGTGTTATTTACGATAAAGTTTTTCTCATTCTTACTTCCGCTTTCTAGATAATTCCTCCACACTGCCTCAAATGATACAAGTTTGGGCACAAAAAAACCTCCAGCTGTCTTCTACAAATTTGTTCTAAGTGCCTCAATACAGACCACTACTGGACCAAGTGTTCTAAGTGCCTGGCTACAGACCACTACTGGACCAAGTGTTCTAAGTGCCTCACTACAGACCACTACTGGACCAAGTGTTCTAAGTGCCTGGCTACAGACCACTACTGGACCAAGTGTTCTAAGTGCCTGGCTACAGACCACTACTGGACCAAGTGTTCTAAGTGCCTGGCTACAGACCACTACTGGACCAAGTGTTCTAAGTGCCTGGCTACAGACCACTACTGGACCAAGTGTTCTAAGTGCCTGGCTACAGACCACTACTGGACAAAGTGTTCTAAGGCCTGGCTACAGACCACTACTTGAGCAAGTGTTCTAAGTGCCTGGCTACAGACCACTACTGGACCAAGTGTTCTAAGTGCCTGGCTACAGACCACTACTAGACCAAGTGTTCTAAGTGCATGGCTACAGACCACTACTGGACCAAGTGTTCTAAGTGCCTGGCTACAGACCACTACTGGACCAAGTGTTCTAAGTGCCTCATGACAGACCGCTACTGGATCAAGTGTTCTAAGTGCCTCACTACAGACCACTACTGGACCAAGTGTTCTAAGTGCCTGGCTACCGACCACTACTGGACCAAGTGGTCTAAGTGCCTGGCTACAGACCACTACTGGACCAAGTGTTCTAAGTGCCTCACTTCAGACCACTACTGGACCAAGTGTTCTAAGTGCCTGGCTACAGACCACTACTGGACCAAGTGTTCTAAGTGCCTGGCTACAGACCACTACTGGACCAAGTGTTCTAAGTGCCTGGCTACAGACCACTACTGGACCAAGTGTTCTAAGTGCCTGGCTACAGACCACTACTTGATCAAGTGTTCTAAGTGCCTGGCTACAGACCACTACTGGACAAAGTGTTCTAAGTGCTTGGCTACAGACCACTACTGGACCAAGAGTTCTAAGTGCCTTGCTACTGACCACTACTAGACCAAGTGTTCTAAGTGCATGGCTGCAGACCACTACTGGACCAAGTGTTCTAAGTGCCTGGCTACAGACCACTACTTGATCAAGTGTTCTAAGTGCATGGCTACAGACTACTACTGGACCAAGTGTTCTAAGTGCCTCACGATAGACCACTACTGGATCAAGTGTTCTAAGTGCCTCACTACAGATCACTACTCGACCAAGTGTTCTAAGTGCCTGGCTACAGACCACTACTGGACCAAGTGTTCTAAGTGCCTGGCTACAGACCACTACTGGACCAAGTGTTCTAAGTGCCTCACTTCAGACCACTACTGGACCAAGTGTTCTAAGTGCCTGGCTACAGACCACTACTGGACCAAGTGTTCTAAGTGCCTGGCTACAGACCACTACTGGACCAAGTGTTCTAAGTGCCTGGCTACAGACCACTACTGGACCAAGTGTTCTAAGTGCCTGGCTACAGACCACTACTGGACCAAGTGTTCTAAGTGCCTGGCTACAGACCACTACTGGACCAAGTGTTCTAAGTGCCTGGCTACAGACCACTACTGGACCAAGTGTTCTAAGTGCCTGGCTACAGACCACTACTGGACCAAGTGTTCTAAGTGCCTGGCTACAGACCACTACTGGACCAAGTGTTCTAAGTGCCTGGCTACAGACCACTACTTGACCAAGTGTTCTAAGTGCCTGGCTACAGACCACTACTGGACCAAGTGTTCTAAGTGCCTCACTTCAGACCACTACTGGACCAAGTGTTCTAAGTGCCTGGCTACAGACCACTACTGGACCAAGTGTTCTAAGTGCCTCGCTACAGACCACTACTGGACCAAGTGTTCTAAGTGCCTGGCTACAGACCACTACTAGACCAAGTGTTCTAAGTGCATGGCTACAGACCACTACTGGACCGAGTGTTCTAAGTGCCTGGCTACAGACCACTACTGGACCAAGTGTTCTAAGTGCCTGGCTACAGACCACTACTGGACAAAGTGTTCTAAGCGCATGGCTACAGACCACTACTTGAGCAAGTGTTCTAAGTGCCTGGCTACAGACCACTACTGGACCAAGTGTTCTAAGTGCCTGGCTACAGACCACTACTGGACCAAGTGTTCTAAGTGCCTGGCTACAGACCACTACTGGACCAAGTGTTCTAAGTGCCTGGCTACAGACCACTACTGGACCAAGTGTTCTAAGTGCCTGTTCTAAGTGCCTGGCTACAGACACTACTGACCAAGTGTTCTAAGTGCTGGACCGCTACTGGATCAAGTGTTCTAAGTGCCTCACTACAGACCACTACTGGACCAAGTGTTCTAAGTGCCTGGCTACCGACCACTACTGGACCAAGTGGTCTAAGTGCCTGGCTACAGACCACTACTGGACCAAGTGTTCTAAGTGCATGGCTACAGACCACTACTGGACCAAGTGTTCTAAGTGCCTGGCTAGAGACCACTACTGGACCAAGTGTTCTAAGTGCTTCATGACAGACCGCTACTGGATCAAGTGTTCTAAGTGCCTGGCTACAGACCACTACTGGACAAAGTGTTCTAAGTGCCTGGCTACAGACCACTACTGGACCAAGTGTTCTAAGTGCCTCTCTACTGACCACTCTTGGACCAAGTGTTCTAAGTGCCTGGCTACAGACCACTACTGGACAAAGTGTTCTAAGTGCCTGGCTACAGACCACTACTGGACCAAGAGTTCTAAGTGCCTTGCTACTGACCACTACAACACCAAGTGTTCTAAGTGCATGGCTGCAGACCACTACTGGACCAAGTGCTCTAAGTGCCTGGCTACAGACCATTACTTGATCAAGTGTTCTAAGTGCCTGGCTACAGACTACTACTGGACGAAGTGTTCTAAGTGCCTGGCTAGAGACCACTACTGGACCAAGTGTTCTAAGTGCCTCACGACAGACCACTACTGGATCAAGTGTTCTAAGTGCCTCACTACAGATCACTACTCGACCAAGTGTTCTAAGTGCCTGGCTACAGACCACTACTGGACCAAGTGTTCTAAGTGCCTGGCTACAGACCACTACTGGACCAAGTGTTCTAAGTGCCTCACTTCAGACCACTACTGGACCAAGTGTTCTAAGTGCCTGGCTACAGACCACTACTGGATCAAGTGTTCTAAGTGCCTGGCTACATACCACTACTGGACCAAGTGTTCTAAGTGCCTGGCTACAGACCACTACTGGACCAAGTGTTCTAAGTGCCTGGCTACAGACCACTACTGGACCAAGTGTTCTAAGTGCCTGGCTACAGACCACTACTGGACCAAGTGTTCTAAGTGCCTCACTACAGACCACTACTGGACCAAGTGTTCTAAGTGCCTGGCTACAGACCACTACTGGACCAAGTGTTCTAAGTGCCTGGCTACAGACCACTACTGGACCAAGTGTTCTAAGTGCCTGGCTACAGACCACTACTGGACCAAGTGTTCTAAGTGCCTGGCTACAGACCACTACTGGACCAAGTGTTCTAAGTGCCTGGCTACAGACCACTACTGGACCAAGTGTTCTAAGTGCCTGGCTACAGACCACTACTGGACCAAGTGTTCTAAGTGCCTGGCTACAGACCACTACTGGACCAAGTGTTCTAAGTGCCTGGCTACAGACCACTACTGGACCAAGTGTTCTAAGTGCCTGGCTACAGACCACTACTGGACCAAGTGTTCTAAGTGCCTGGCTACCAAGTGTTCTAAGTGCCTGGCTACATACCACTACTGGACCAAGTGTTCTAAGTGCCTGGCTACAGACCACTACTGGACCAAGTGTTCTAAGTGCCTCACTACAGACCACTACTGGACCAAGTGTTCTAAGTGCCTGGCTACAGACCACTACTGGACCAAGTGTTCTAAGTGCCTGGCTAGAGACCACTACTGGACCAAGTGTTCTAAGTGCCTGGCTACAGACCACTACTAGACCAAGTGTTCTAAGTGCCACTACTGGACCAAGTGTTCAGTGCCTGGCTACAGACACTACTGGACCAAGTGTTCTAAGTGCCTGGCTACAGACCACTACTGGACCAAGTGTTCTAAGTGCATGGCTACAGACCACTACTGGACCAAGTGTTCTAAGTGCCTGGCTAGAGACCACTACTGGACCAAGTGTTCTAAGTGCTTCATGACAGACCGCTACTGGATCAAGTGTTCTAAGTGCCTCACTACAGACCACTACTGGACCAAATGTTCTAAGTGCCTGGCTACCGACCACTACTGTACCAAGTGTTCTAAGTGCCTGGCTACAGACCACTACTGGACCAAGTGTTCTAAGTGCCTCACTACAGACCACTACTGGACCAAGTGTTCTAAGTGCCTGGCTACAGACCACTACTGGACCAAGTGTTCTAAGTGCCTGGCTACAGACCACTACTGGACCAAGTGTTCTAAGTGCCTGGCTACAGACCACTACTGGACCAAGTGTTCTAAGTGCCTGGCTACAGACCACTACTGGACCAAGTGTTCTAAGTGCCTGGCTACAGACCACTACTGGACCAAGTGTTCTAAGTGCCTGGCTACAGACCACTACTGGACCAAGTGTTCTAAGTGCCTCTCTACTGACCACTACTAGAAAGTGTTCTAAGTGCCTGGCTACAGACCACTACTGGACCAAGTGTTCTAAGTGCCTGGCTACAGACCACTACTGGACCAAGTGTTCTAAGTGCCTGGCTACAGATCACTACTGGACCAAGTGTTCTAAGTGCCTGGCTACAGACCACTACTGGACCAAGTGTTCTAAGTGCCTGGCTACAGACCACTACTGGACCAAGTGTTCTAAGTGCCTGGCTACAGACCACTACTGGACCAAGTGTTCTAAGTGCCTGGCTACAGACCACTACTGGACCAAGTGTTCTAAGTGCCTGGCTACAGACCACTACTGGACCAAGTGTTCTAAGTGCATCGCTACAGACGACTACTGGACCAAGTGTTCTAAGTGCCTCACTCGACAGACCACTACTGGACTGTTCTAAGTGCCTGGCTACAGACCACTACTGGACCAAGTGTTCTAAGTGCCTGGCTACAGACCACTACTGGACCAAGTGTTCTAAGTGCCTGGCTACAGACCACTACTGGACCAAGTGTTCTAAGTGCCTGGCTACAGACCACTACTGGACCAAGTGTTCTAAGTGCCTGGCTACAGACCACTACTGGACCAAGTGTTCTAAGTGCCTGGCTACAGACCACTACTGGACCAAGTGTTCTAAGTGCCTGGCTACAGACCACTACTGGACCAAGTGTTCTATGTGCCTCATGTTACTAAGTGCCTTGCTACAGACCACTACTGGATCAAGTGTTCTAAGTGCCTCACTACAGACCACTACTGGACCAAATGTTCTAAGTGCCTGGCTACCGACCACTACTGTACCAAGTGTTCTAAGTGCCTGGCTACAGACCACTACTGGACAAAGTGTTCTAAGTGCCTGGCTACAGACCACTACTGGACCAAGTGTTCTAAGTGCCTCACTACTGACCACTCTTGGACCAAGTGTTCTAAGTGCCTGGCTACAGACCACTACTGGACAAAGTGTTCTAAGTGCTTGGCTACAGACCACTACTGGACCAAGAGTTCTAAGTGCCTTGCTACTGACCACTACTAGACCAAGTGTTCTAAGTGCATGGCTGCAGACCACTACTGGACCAAGTGTTCTAAGTGCCTGGCTACAGACCACTACTTGATCAAGTGTTCTAAGTGCCTGGCTACAGACTACTACTGGACGAAGTGTTCTAAGTGCCTGGCTAGAGACCACTACTGGACCAAGTGTTCTAAGTGCCTCACGACAGACCACTACTGGATCAAGTGTTCTAAGTGCCTCACTACAGATCACTACTCGACCAAGTGTTCTAAGTGCCTGGCTACAGACCACTACTGGACCAAGTGTTCTAAGTGCCTGGCTACAGACCACTACTGGACCAAGTGTTCTAAGTGCCTCACTTCAGACCACTACTGGACCAAGTGTTCTAAGTGCCTGGCTACAGACCACTACTGGATCAAGTGTTCTAAGTGCCTGGCTACATACCACTACTGGACCAAGTGTTCTAAGTGCCTGGCTACAGACCACTACTGGACCAAGTGTTCTAAGTGCCTGGCTAAGTGCAGACCACTACTGGACCAAGTGTTCTAAGTGCCTGGCTACAGACCACTACTGGATCAAGTGTTCTAAGTGCCTGGCTACAGACCACTACTGGACAAGTGCCTGGCTACAGACCACTGTTCTACTGGCTACAGACCACTACTGGACCAAGTGTTCTAAGTGCCTGGCTACCGACCACTACTGGACCAAGTGTTCTAAGTGCCTGGCTACAGACCACTACTGGACCAAGTGTTCTAAGTGCCTGGCTACAGACCACTACTGGACCAAGTGTTCTAAGTGCCTGGCTACAGACCACTACTGGACCAAGTGTTCTAAGTGCCTGGCTACAGACCACTACTGGACCAAGTGTTCTACCACTACTACTGGACCAAGTGTTCTAAGTGCCTGGCTACAAACCACTACTGGACCAAGTGTTCTAAGTGCCTGGCTACAGACCACTACTGGACCAAGTGTTCTAAGTGCCTGGCTACAGACCACTACTGGACAAAGTGTTCTAAGTGCCTGGCTACAGACCACTACTGGACCAAATGATTTAAGTGCCTGGCTACTGACCACTACTAGACCAAGTGTTCTAAGTGCATGGCTGCAGACCACTACTGGACCAAGTGTTCTAAGTGCCTGGCTACAGACCACTACTTGACCAAGTGTTCTAAGTGCCTGGCTACGGACTACTACTGGACCAAGTGTTCTAAGTGCCTCACGACAGACCACTACTGGATCAAGTGTTCTAAGTGCCTGGCTAGAGACCACTACTGGACCAAGTGTTCTAAGTGCCTCACGACAGACCACTACTGGATCAAGTGTTCTAAGTGCCTCACTACAGACCACTACTCGACCAAGTGTTCTAAGTGCCTGGCTACAGACCACTACTGGACCAAGTGTTCTAAGTGCCTGGCTACAGACCACTACTGGACCAAGTGTTCTAAGTGCCTCACTTCAGACCACTACTGGACCAAGTGTTCTAAGTGCCTGGCTATAGACCACTACTGGACCAAGTGTTCTAAGTGCCTGGCTACAGACCACTACTGGACCAAGTGTTCTAAGTGCCTGGCTACAGATCACTACTGGACCAAGTGTTCTAAGTGCCTGGCTACAGACCACTACTGGACCAAATGTTCTAAGTGCCTTGCTACAGACCACTACTGGACCAAGTGTTCTAAGTTCCTGGCTACAGACCACTACTGGGCCAAGTGTTCTAAGTGCCTGGCTACACACCACTACTGGGCCAAGTGTTCTAAGTGCCTCACTACAGACCACTACTCGACCAAGTGTTCTAAGTGCCTGGCTACAGACCACTACTGGACCAAGTGTTCTAAGTGCCTGGCTACAGACCACTACTGGACCAAGTGTTCTAAGTGCCTCACTTCAGACCACTACTGGACCAAGTGTTCTAAGTGCCTGGCTACAGACCACTAATGGACCAAGTGTTCTAAGTGCCTGGCTACAGATCACTACTGGACCAAGTGTTCTAAGTGCCTGGCTACAGACCACTACTGGACCAAGTGTTCTAAGTGCCTGGCTACAGATCACTACTGGACCAAGTGTTCTAAGTGCCTGGCTACAGACCACTACTGGACCAAATGTTCTAAGTGCCTTGCTACAGACCACTACTGGACCAAGTGTTCTAAGTTCCTGGCTACAGACCACTACTGGACAAAGTGTTCTAAGTGCCTGGCTACAGACCACTACTGGACCAAGTGTTCTAAGTGCCTCACTACTGACCACTCTTGGACCAAGTGTTCTAAGTGCCTAGCTACAGACCACCACTGGACAAAGTGTTCTAAGTGCCTGGCTACAGACCACTACTGGACCAAGTGTTCTAAGTGCCTGGCTACTGACCACTACTAGACCAAGTGTTCTAAGTGCATGGCTACAGACCACTACTGGACCAAGTGTTCTAAGTGCCTGGCTACAGACCACTACTTGACCTAGTGTTCTAAGTGCCTGGCTACAGACTACTACTGGACCAAGTGTTCTAAGTGCCTCACGACAGACCACTACTGGATCAAGTGTTCTAAGTGCCTGGCTAGAGACCACTACTGGACCAAGTGTTCTAAGTGCCTCACGACAGACCACTACTGGATCAAGTGTTCTAAGTGCCTCACTACAGACCACTACTGGACCAAGTGTTCTAAGTGCCTGGCTACAGACCACTACTGGACCAAGTGTTCTAAGTGCCTGGCTACAGACCACTACTGGACCAAGTGTTCTAAGTGCCTGGCTACAGACCACTACTGGACCAAATGTTCTAAGTGCCTTGCTACAGACCTCTACTGGACCAAGTGTTCTAAGTCCCTGGCTACAGACCACTACTAGTCCAAGTGTTCTAAGTGCATGGCTACAGGCCTCTACTGGACCAAGTGTTCTAAGTGCCTGGCTACAGACCACTACTGGACCAAGTGTTCTAAGTGCCTGGCTACAGACCACTACTGGACCAAGTGTTCTAAGTGCTTGGCTACAGACCACTACTAGACCAAGTGTTTTAAATGCATGGCTACAGACCACTACCAGACCAAGTGTTCTAAGTGCCTGGCTACACACCACTACTGGGCCAAGTGTTCTAAGTGCCTGGCTACAGACCACTACTGGACCAAGTGTTCTAAACCTCTTAAATGTCTTAACTGGTCTGACCCTCACCCTGAAACATGCAAAAAGTGCCCAAAGTGCAAGCAACACTTCCTCGCCTTGTGCACTGATAAACCCTCAACACTGTCCAACCATTTCATCAGCACTCCTCTCACCTCCTCCACTTCATCTTCTAACTTTCCACTCTTCCCTCTCTCCTCCCACCTCTCCTTCCACATTAAATTCTACTCCATTTTTCTCTCTCACTCCACCCTGTTCCTCATCTTTTGCCTCTGCTCTTAGTATTCTTTTTTCCTCTGTTCCCTCTCCTCCCGATTCCACGAACACTGGCTGTGTAATATCCGTCATTGTACAGACAACCACACTGGTCACATAGCACTGCGTCAATGATTCCAGTAACACTGCCGTCATTGTACAGACAAGCACACTGGTCACATAGCACTGCACCAATGATTCTGGCTGTGTAATATCCGTCATTGTACAGACAACCACACAGGTCACATAGCACTGCACCAATGATTCCAGTAACACTGCCTGTGTAATATCCGTCATTGTACAGACAACCACACAGGTCACATAGCACTGCATCAATGATTCCAGTAACACTGGCTGTGTAATATCCGTCATTGTACAGACAAGCACACTGGTCACATAGCACTGCATCAATGATTCCAGTAACACTGTCTGAGTAATATCCGTCATTGCACAGACAACCACACTGGTCACATAGCACTGCACCAATGATTCCAGTAACACTGCCTGTGTAATATCCATCATTGTACAGATATTGCGACCCCTGAATGGGTCACAATGTATATAATGTATATTACCTGTTCATATAATTTTATATTGCTTATATCTGCGATATTAGATAAATCATAAATATATTGCTTTATATTATTATTTGACTTAGTTATATTATTAGGTAGGATGTAACATTTATATTATATTCAGTGCTCATAGTTCCAGTGTTAAGTAGCTGACAACATTGTGTAACTACTGTAATGTTCACTCCGCTTGTTTTGCTGGGCAGCAGCAGTCCACGGAGAGTCACGTGATGAAGGGGGCTGATGACACCTCACCTGGAGGAGTCTGGCTGGTCTGCAGGGGCTCTTGTCTGTTTGATGTTGCTTCCAGCAAGACGGCCTCTCCAGCTCTCCCGTGCTGGCCCTTGTTGGAAGATCGTCTCTGTCGCTTTCTTGTTGTTGGTTCTGTGTAACTCTGTTCACAGAACATTGCCTAGACTTAGTGATTTTCGACGTTGTACTGAGGTTGTATGTCGCATAGACACTCTGAACAACTCAGGTCCTGAGCTGTAGCTTCTGACCTAATTTGTACTGGTATCTGTGTACTGTCACAGTCGGGGATTTTCTAATGCTGAACTTAGATTCAGTAGTATGGGAGTTTTGTGACTTTTGTGGAGGATCTGCTGATGGTCCCTACTTAGTGTCGTTATATTATCTCCTTGTTCCTGATTCTGTGTCGCTGTTGTTTGTTATATTGCTGTTCGGCTTATCAGTCGTTTTATTGTTCAAGCAAGATGTTCTGATTGCCAGGTTGGTCAAGAAGTTAGTTTATGTGAAGACTTTTAGTCAGTCACAGGTTAAGTCTAGTCTGTTCTTGAGACATAGCGATCTACTTAGAGCACTTACACACATACACACAAACTTACTTGTATATATTTGTATTATGTTATTAAATGTTAACAATGTACCAGACGGTACTTAAAAGCCATAAAGATGTGATATGTGCCTTCAGCACAATACTACTGTACACGAGAGAAGTGTAGCAACTTGTGTCCTATATTATATTCAACTGATTACTATAATTTACTTTGATCTTATACGCCTAGACAACTTTATTGTTATTAAATGCATATTAAATTTTAATTTCTCTAGTTAGTAGCCTACCAGTTGTAATCCTGAAGCACTATTGAATTATGCTGAATTATAATGGATAATTGGACAAGGATACTGACTACTTGTTACGAAAACCCAGTAACAGGCTGGATGCTAGAAGGACAGTCCTTTCTAGTATTACCTGGAGATCTCTATGATTATTAGATATCGCGTTTTTTGTAACAACTTGTAATAAAACACTTATGATCTTTGTTTATGTAAGGTTGTGAGAGTAACACTACAAGTTCACTTATAATAAAACACTTATGATCTTTGTTTATGTAAGGTTGTGAGAGTAACACTACAAGTTCACTTATAATAAAACACTTATGATCTTTGTTAATGTAAGGTTGTGAGAGTAACACTACAAGTTCACTTATAATAAAACACTTATGATCTTTGTTAATGTAAGGTTGTGAGAGTAACACTACAAGTTCACTTATAATAAAACACTTATGATCTTTGTTAATGTAAGGTTGTGAGAGTAACACTACAAGTTCACTTATAATAAAACAGTTTATATAGATAATTTACTTTTCCCACAAAACTTGACGCTACATAACTAATTTGTAATTAAGTTCAATGTTACTTAAGGTAAAAATATCTGACATAAAACTTGTAAGTTAAACAAGAAAGTAAGAAATACATTTTTTAACTTTATTATTTAATAAATAAGTCATGAACAAGACTAAGATAGAATGTTGTCTAATGTTAAATATTGTAACTATAACCTTACTGCACTATAACACAAATTAATTTTTCCAGTTCTTGAACTAAATTGAACTTGAACTCCAGAATCAAATGTTATCTAATGTTCAAAATAGTACCTTTAATGTCATCTAATGTTCAAAATATTACGTTTAAAGTAATCTAATGTTCAAAATAGTATCTTTAATATCATCTAATGTTCAAAATAGTACCTTTAATGTCATCTTATGTTCAAAATAGTACATTTAATGTCATGTAATGTTCAAAATATTACCTTTAATGTAATCTAATGTACTAAAATAGTATCTTTAATATCATCTAATGTTCAAAATAGTACCTTTAATGTCATCTAATGTTCAAAATAGTACCTTTAATGTCATCTAATGTTCAAAATAGTACCTTTAATGTCATCTAATGTTCAAAATAGTACCTTTAATGTCATCTAATGTTCAAAATACTGCCTTTAATATCATCTAATTTACAAATATAACACCTATGTAACCTAATGTACAAAAATAGTCCCTATAAACTTACTACACAACAACTCAACCATTTTGTTGTTATAATTCTACACTTGTAGTCTTAAGTTAGACTTAAGTTTGCCAGAAATGTTGTACATAACAATAATGTTCCAACATACACTTGTAGTCTTAAGTTAGACTTAAGTTTGCCAGAAATGTTGTACATAACAATGATGTTCCAACATACACTTGTAGTCTTAAGTTAGACTTAAGTTTGTCAGAAATGTTGTACATAACAATGATGTTCCAACATACACTTGTAGTCTTAAGTTAGACTTAAGTTTGCCAGAAATGTTGTACATAACAATGATGTTCCAACATACACTTGTAGTCTTAAGTTAGACTTAAGTTTGTCAGAAATGTTGTACATAACAATGATGTTCCAACATACACTTGTAGTCTTAAGTTAGACTTAAGTTTGCCAGAAATGTTGTACATAACAATGATGTTCCAACATACACTTGTAGTCTTAAGTTAGACTTAAGTTTGTCAGAAATGTTGTACATAACAATGATGTTCCAACATACACTTGTAGTCTTAAGTTAGACTTAAGTTTGCCAGAAATGTTGTACATAACAATGATGTTCCAACATACACTTGTAGTCTTAAGTTAGACTTAAGTTTGCCAGAAATGTTGTACATAACAATGATGTTCCAACATACACTTGTAGTCTTAAGTTAGACTTAAGTTTGCCAGAAATGTTGTACATAACAATGATGTTCCAACATACACTTGTAGTCTTAAGTTAGACTTAAGTTTGCCAGAAATGTTGTACATAACAATGATGTTCCAACATACACTTGTAGTCTTAAGTTAGACTTAAGTTTGCCAGAAATGTTGTACATAACAATGATGTTCCAACATACACTTGTAGTCTTAAGTTAGACTTAAGTTTGCCAGAAATGTTGTACATAACAATGATGTTCCAACATACACTCAAGTGTCTTCCACATATGTATGAACAATGTATCATGCTGAAGTATACTTTCACTTGTATTTATTTGTATAAACTTATCACATGTGTTAGAGTGTTCATCAGTATAATACAGAGATGAATCACACCTCTGGAGACATCATCACTGGAGGTAGAGTGTTCATCAGTTTAATACAGAGATGAATCACACCTCTGGAGACATCATCACTGGTGGTAGAGTGTTCATCAGTATAATACAGAGATGAATCACACCTCTGGAGACATCATCACTGGAGGTAGAGTGTTCATCAGTATAATACAGAGATGAATCACACCTCTGGAGACATCATCACTGGAGGTAGAGTGTTCATCAGTATAATACAGAGATGAATCACACCTCTGGAGACATCATCACTGGAGGTAGAGTGTTCATCAGTTTAATACAGAGATGAATCACACGTCTGGAGACATCATTACTGATCAGAGAGGAAACACATGATGTACAACTGTCTCTCTCTACCTCGCACACTTTCTCTTCCATCAAGACTGATGTCTCCACAAGTGTGAGTTATCTCTGTATTACACTGATGAAGCCTGCAGTGAGGGCGTAAAGTTTGGCTAAAAAAGATTACCATTGTTGACAATTAAGACACTTGGGCAACGTTTGGGAATCTTTATTGTGCAGACGTTTCGCCCACCAGTGTCATATTCAATACCATGAGAGACATGACATGTCTTCCTACTGTCACACCACTACAGACGTAACATGGCTTCCTACTGTCACATCATGACAGACATGACATGTCTTCCTACTGTCACACCACTACAGACGTAACATGGCTTCCTACTGTCACATCATGACAGACATGACATGTCTTCCTACTGTCACACCACTACAGACGTAACATGGCTTCCTACTGTCACATCATGACAGACATGACATGTCTTCCTACTGTCACACCACTACAGACGTAACATGGCTTCCTACTGTCACATCATGACAGACATGACATGTCTTCCTACTGTCACACCACTACAGACGTAACATGGCTTCCTACTGTCACATCATGACAGACATGACATGTCTTCCTACTGTCACACCACTACAGACGTAACATGGCTTCCTACTGTCACATCATGACAGACATGACATGTCTTCCTACTGTCACACCACTACAGACGTAACATGGCTTCCTACTGTCACATCATGACAGACATGACATGTCTTCCTACTGTCACACCACTACAGACGTAACATGGCTTCCTACTGTCACATCATGACAGACATGACATGTCTTCCTACTGTCACACCACTACAGACGTAACATGGCTTCCTACTGTCACATCATGACAGACATGACATGTCTTCGTACTGTTACACTATGACAGACATGACATGTCTTCCTGCTGTCACACTATGACAGACATGACATGTCTTCCTACTGTCACACCAGGACAGACATGACAGGTCTTTCTACTGTAACATCATGACAGACATGACATGTCTTCCTACTGTCACACCGTGACAGACAGAAGTTACAGTCCTGGATACTGTCTTCCTACTGTCACATCATGACAGACTGGAATTACAGTTCTGGTTCCTGTCTTCCTACTGTCACACCATGACAGACAGTTACAGTTATGGTTACTGTCTTTCTACTGTCACGCCATGACAGAAGATACAGCCCTGGATACTGTCTTCCTACTGTCACACCATGATAGACAGTTACAGTTCTGGATACTGTCTTTCTACTGTCACACCATTACAGAGGATACAGTCCTGGATACTGTTTTCCTACTGTCACACCCTGACAGACAGTTACAGTTCTGGTTACTGTCTTCCTACTGTCACACCATGACAGACAGTTACAGTTCTGGTTACTGTCTTTCTACTGTCACACCATGACAGAAGAAAGAGTCCTGGATACTGTCTTCCTACTGTCACACCATGACAGACAGTAGTTACTGTCCACCGCCCGTCATCACTACAGTAAAAATATTTAATGAGCTAAGCAGTGAAAATCTAGTTTGAATACATTTCAATAATTTATCATAATTAGACTGTTAATGACACTTTCCTCTTAATTATAGTAATTAATGATCAGGTCATGATAGCCAGGGTAATTAATCATAACAGTTAATGATTAGGTCATGCTAGTGATGTTAATTAACCATTGTAATTAATGATCAGGTCGTCCCAGCCAGGGTAATTACATTTTAGTTAATTAAGTAACTCAAAAGTAATTTTTTCAATAAGCTGAGAGTGAGATAAACATTAACATTGTTTAAATTATTTTTAAATAATGTGTAGAGTTTGTTCAATGTTTAATTTATGTTTAGTGGCAGAGAAAACTATGTTTATCTGCATGTATAATCAGCAGACACGTTCATGACATGTTACATAAGTTGTGTAACAATTTTACGTCTAGATGAGAGTAGTAATATTTTAGATACCGCTTAAGTGACAGATATTCTGACAGTAAAGTTCCTGTGTTGTGTTGTGGACAGTAATAATATTAAGTGACAGATATTCTGACAGTATAGTTCCTGTGTTGTGTTGTGGACAGTAATAATATTAAGTGACAGATATTCTGACAGTAAAGTTCCTGTGTTGTGTTGTGGACAGTAATAATATTAAGTGACAGATATTCTGACAGTAAAGTTCCTGTGTTGTGCTGTGGACAGTAATAATATTAAGTGACAGATATTCTGACAGTAAAGTTCCTGTGTTGTGTTGTGGACAGTAATAATATTAAGTGACAGATATTCTGATAGTAAAGTTCCTGTGTTGTGCTGTGGACAGTAACAAAAGTTCTGCTGTTGCAGACAGTTTACAAAATATAAAGTATTACGACTGATAGATCAAAGAGCAGACTTGGAAAGAAATTGTTAATTTGGAATAATTTATACAAGTTTATTGAAACTGAGACTAAACTGTTGATTCATTTCCAGCGTATTGTTGATCAGGAAAGTTCGTGTAGTAATATTGTCTGGTCCAAAATGTGACTTGTGTTTTGTTCAGCTTGGTTATTACCAGACAACTTGACCTCAAACATTGACAGCTTCAGTGTTTTGTCTGAGAGACACAGGGCTCAACATGGCCGACACGGCAGGTTGTGTAGTGGACTAACTGCGGGATTTTCAAGGATAGCTCCTGGTCAAAGAGGCTGACCAGGTCCCTACTTAACAGAACTCAGTGTGAATGCTTTGAGAAGATACCAGAGCAGCGAACGGACATCCCAGTGCATCGTTTCAGCGTAAATAGTTGAAGTGTTGTGCAGTTTCAGAGGATTTGGTGTTGTCGAGTCAGGACCAGTCAGCGCCTCCCCCCCTCTCCGCTGGGGGGGGAGGGGGAGGGCGTGTGTAGTAAACAGTGACCCTCTCATAACGCCTCACCCCTGCCCGTCTCCCCCGCCTCACCCACCCAACTACCAGCGCCACCCCATCTGTAAAGGGTACTTCTCCCCTAACCCACGATGTCAGCGATGGCACTACAGGAAGTGCCGGGCTCACAGGAACAGCATCGTGGAGTTCGACCGCGAGGCAGCTGTCAGGTGTGCCACAGGCAGTGTGTACTCAGTTCCTCAAGCTTCAACATCCGTGCACACGAGGGCCTGGGATCTTCAATCAACTTGGCGTCCACCAGGACGCTGACATGTCCCTAGGGAAGCTCTCCCTCGGGCTGCTAACGGAGTCACTGGCTTCTTGGACCTCTTGGGGAGGGTCGATGGTGCTCGTGCAAGCAGCAGATCCCGGGGCAACTTGCTGCTGTTTGTAATGGCTGTCTGCCGAGGAGAGACAGGCACCTAGCAACATCTATTGTTGGGGCAATGGATGAATTCTCTGCTATGTTTGTTAACTGCTCATTACTCTGTAATTTGTCTATGATTGTAATCATGTGATAATGTGTTTATCATTCATTACCTTTGCAATTATTCATGAGTGTGACCAGCTCTACCTGGAGCTCATTACCTTTGTAACTTGGTCATGATTATGACCAGATCTAGTTCATTACCTCTGTAACTTGCTCAGCTATCAAAACTTTGGAGTCCAGTCCCTGGACCCATTATGTACCTCTGTAATCTTTTGACTACTGCCCACAGGATGGGTATGGGGTGCATAATAAACATATTAAACTAACTAACTGTCTGAGAGATGATGCAGACTACAGTGATGTGTTGTACCATGGTGACGTCAAGTGTTGTACCATGGTGACGTCTAGTGTTGTACCATGGTGACGTCTAGTGTTGTACCATGGTGACGTCAAGTGTTGTACCATGGTGACGTCTAGTGTTGTACCATGGTGACGTCTAGTGTTGTACCATGGTGACGTCTAGTGTTGTACCATGGTGACGTCTAGTGTTGTACCATGGTGACGTCTAGTGTTGTACCATGGTGACGTCAAGTGTTGTACCATGGTGACGTCTAGTGTTGTACCATGGTGACGTCAAGTGTTGTACCATGGTGACGTCTAGTGTTGTACCATGGTGACGTCAAGTGTTGTACCATGGTGACGTCTAGTGTTGTACCATGGTGACGTCAAGTGTTGTACCATGGTGACGTCTAGTGTTGTACCATGGTGACGTCTAGTGTTGTACCATGGTGACGTCAAGTGTTGTACCATGGTGACGTCTAGTGTTGTACCATGGTGACGTCTAGTGTTGTACCATGGTGACGTCAAGTGTTGTACCATGGTGACGTCTAGTGTTGTACCATGGTGACGTCAAGTGTTGTACCATGGTGACGTCTAGTGTTGTACCATGATGACGTCTAGTGTTGTACCATGGTGACGTCAAGTGTTGTACCATGGTGACGTCTAGTGTTGTACAATGGTGAGGTTAAGTGTTGTACCATGGTGACGTCAAGTGTTGTATCATGGTGACGTCTAGTGTTGTACCATGGTGACGTCTAGTGTTGTACCATGGTGACGTATAGTGTTGTACCATGGTGACGTCTAGTGTTGTACAATGGTGACGTTAAGTGTTGTACCATGGTGACGTCAAGTGTTGTACTATGGTGACGTCAAGTGTTGTACCATGGTGACGTCTAGTGTTGTACCATGGTGACGACTAGTGTTGTACCATGGTGACGTCAAGTGTTGTACCATGGCGACGTCAAGTGTTGTACCATGGTGATGTCTAGTGTTGTACCATGGTGACAAGTGTTGTACCATGGTTACATCAAGTGTTCAACCATGGTGACGTAAAATGTTGTACCATGGTGACAACAAGTGTTGTACCATGGTGACGTCAAGTGTTGTACCATGGTGACGTCAAGTGTTGAATCATGGTGACGTCAAGTGTTGTACCATAGTGACGTCAAGTGTTGTACCATGGTGACGTCTAGTGTTGTACCATGGTGACGTCTAGTGTTGTACCATGGTGACGTCAAGTGTCGTACCATGGTGACATCAAGTGTTGTACCATGGTGACGTCTAGTGTTGTACCATGGTGACAAGTGTTGTACCATGGTTACATCAAGTGTTCAACCATGGTGCGTCAAATGTTGTACAATGGTGACGACAAGTGTTGTACCATGGTGACGTCAAGTGTTGAATCATGGTGACGTCAAGTGTTGTACCATGGTGACATCAAGTGTTGTACCATGGTGACGTCTAGTGTTGTACCATGGTGACGTCAAGTGTTGTACCATGGTGATGTCAAGTGTTGAATCATGGTGACGTCAAGTGTTGTACCATGGTGACGTCAAGTGTTGAATCATGGTGAAGTCAAGTGTTGTACCGTGGTGACGTCAAGTGTTGTACCATGGTGAAGTCTAGTGTTGTACCATGGTGACGTCAAGTGTTGTACCATGGTTACATCAAGTGTTCAACCATGGTGACGTCAAATGTTGTACCATGGTGACTTCAAGTGTTGTACCATGGTGACGTCAAGTGTTGTACCATGGTGACGTCAAGTGTTGAATCATGGTGACGTCAAGTGTTGTACCATGGTGACATCAAGTGTTGAACCATGGTGACGTCAAGTGTTGTACCATGGTGACGTCTAGTGTTGTACCATGGTGATGTCAAGTGTTGTACCATGGCGACGTCAAGTGATGTACCATGGTGACGTCAAGTGTTGCACCATGGTGACGTCAAGTGTTGAACCATGGTGACGTCAAGTGTTGTACCGTGGTGACATCAAGTGTTGCACCATGGTGACGTCAAGTGTTGCATCATTGTGATATCAAGTGTTGCGTTATGGTGACGTCTACTGTTGTACCATGGTGATCTTAAGTGTTGTACCATGGTGATGTCATGTGTTGTACCAAGGTGATGTCAAGCGTTGTACCATGGTGACGTCAAGTGTTGTACCATGGTGACGTCAAATGTTGAACCATGGTGACGTCAAGTGTTGAACCATGGTGACGTAAAGTGTTGTTCTATTATGACGTCAAGTGTTGAACCATGGTGACGGCAAGTGTTGTACCATGGTGATGTCAAGTGTTTTACCATGGTGATGTCAAGTGTTTTACCATGGTGATGTCATGTGTTGTAACATGGTGATGTCAAGTGTTGTTCTATGGTGATGTCAAGTTTTGTACCATGGTGATGCCAAGTGTTGAACCATGGTGACGTCAAGTGTTGTACCATAGTGACGTCAAGTGTTGTACCATGGTGACATCAAGTGTTGTACCATGGTGACGTCAAGTGTTGTTCCATGGTGACGTCAAGTGTTATCTGGGTGGTAGTATGGGAGACTGGGTGGTAGTATGGGAGACTGTCTGGGTGGTAGTGAGACTCTCTGGGTGGTAGTATATGAGACTGTCTGTGTGGTAGTATGTGAGACTGTCTGGGTGGTAGAATGGGAGACTGTCTGGGTGGTAGTATGGGAGACTGTCTGGGTGGTAGTATGTGAGACTGTCTGGGTGGTAGTATGTGAGACTGTCTGGGTGGTAGTATGTGAGACTGTCTGGGTGGTAGTATGGGAGACTGTCTGGGTGGTAGTATGTGAGACTGTCTGGGTGGTAGTATGGGAGACTGTCCGGGTGGTAGTATGTGAGACTGTCTGGGTGGTAGTATGGGAGACTGTCTGGGTGGTAGTATGTGAGACTGTCTGGGTGGTAGTATGGGAGACTGTCTGGGTGGTAGTATGTGAGACTGTCTGGGTGGTAGTATGGGAGACTGTCTGGGTGGTAGTATGGGAGACTGTCTGGGTGGTAGTATGTGAGACTGTCTGGGTGGTAGTATGTGAGACTGTCTGGGTGGTAGTATGGGAGATTGTCTGGGTGGTAGTATGTGAGACTGTCTGGGTGGTAGTATGGGAGACTGTCTGGGTGGTAGTATGGGAGACTGTCTGGGTGGTAGTATGGGAGACTGTCTGGGTGGTAGTATGGGAGACTCTCTGGGTGGTAGTATGGGAGACTGTCTGGGTGGTAGTATGGGAGACTGTCTGGGTGGAAGTATGGGAAACTGTCTGGGTGGTAGTATGGGAGACTGTCTGGGTGGTAGTATGGGAGACTGTCTGGGTGGTAGTATGGGAGACTGTCTGGGTGGTAGTATGGGAGACTGTCTGGGTGGTAGTATGGGAGACTGTCTGGGTGGTAGTATGGAAGACTGTCTGGGTGGTAGTATGGGAGACTGTCTGGGTGGTAGCATGGGAGACTGTCTGGGTTGCAGTATGGGAGACTGGGTGGTAGCATGGGAGACTGTCTGGGTGGGAGTATGGGAGACTGGGTGGTAGCATGGGAGACTGTCTGGGTGGTAGTATGTGAGACTGTCTGGGTGGTAGCATGGGAGACTGTCTGGGTGGTAGCATGGGAGACTGTCTGGGTGGTAGTATGGGAGACTGTCTGGGTGGTAGTATGGGAGACTGTCTGGGTGGTAGTATGGGAGACTGTCTGGGTGGCAGTATGGGAGACTGTCTGGGTGGTAGTATGGGTGACTGTCTGGGTGGTAGTATGGGAGACTGTCTGGGTGGTAGTATGGGAGACTGTCTGGGTGGCAGTATGGGAGACTGGGTGGTAGCATGGGAGACTGTCTGGGTGGTAGGATGGGAGACTGTCTGGGTGATAGTATGGGAGACTGTCTGGGTGGCAGTATGGGAGACTGGGTGGTAGTATGGGAGACTGTCTGGGTGGTAGTATGGGAGACTGTCTGGGTGGTAGTATGGGAGACTGTCTGGGTGGTAGTATGGGAGACTGTCTGGGTGGCAGTATGGGAGACTGGGTGGTAGGATGGGAGACTGTCTGGGTGGTAGCATGGGAGACTGTCTGGGTGATAGTATGGGAGACTGTCTGGGTGGCAGTATGGGAGACTGGGTGGTAGCATGGGAGACTGTCTGGGTGGTAGCATGGGAGACTGTCTGGGTGATAGTATGGGAGACTGTCTGGGTGGCAGTATGGGAGACTGGGTGGTAGCATGGGAGACTGTCTGGGTGGTAGCATGGGAGACTGTCTGGGTGGTAGTATGGGAGACTGTCTGGGTGGTAGCATGGGAGACTGGGTGGTAGCATGGGAGACTGTCTGGGTGGTAGTATGGGAGACTGTCTGGGTGGTAGTATGGGAGACTGTCTGGGTGGTAGTATGGGAGACTGTCTGGGTGATAGTATGGGAGACTGTCTGGGTGGTAGTATGGGAGACTGTCTGGGTGGCAGTATGGGAGACTGTCTGGGTGGTAGTATGGGAGACTGTCTGGGTGGTAGTATGGGAGACTGTCTGGGTGGCAGTATGGGAGACTGGGTGGCAGTATGGGAGTCTGGGTGGTAGCATGGGAGACTGTCTGGGTGGTAGCATGGGAGACTGTCTGGGTGGTAGTATGGGAGACTGTCTGGGTGGTAGCATGGGAGACTGGGTGGTAGCATGGGAGACTGTCTGGGTGGTAGTATGGGAGACTGTCTGGGTGGTAGTATGGGAGACTGTCTGGGTGGTAGTATGGGAGACTGTCTGGGTGATAGTATGGGAGACTGTCTGGGTGGTAGTATGGGAGACTGTCTGGGTGGCAGTATGGGAGACTGTCTGGGTGGTAGTATGGGAGACTGTCTGGGTGGTAGTATGGGAGACTGTCTGGGTGGCAGTATGGGAGACTGGGTGGCAGTATGGGAGTCTGGGTGGTAGCATGGGAGACTGTCTGGGTGGTAGTATGGGAGACTGTCTGGGTGGTAGCATGGGAGACTGTCTGGGTGGTAGCATGGGAGACTGTCTGGGTGGTAGCATGGGAGACTGGGTGGTAGCATGGGAGACTGGGTGGTAGCATGGGAGACTGCCTGGGTGGCAGTATGGGAGTCTGGGTGGTAGCATGGGAGACTGTCTGGGTGGTAGCATGGGAGACTGTCTGGGTGGTAGCATGGGAGACTGTCTGGGTGGTAGCATGGGAGACTGTCTGGGTGGTAGCTTGGGAGACTGTCTGGGTGGTAGCATGGGAGACAGTCTGGGTGGTAGCATGGGAGACTGGGTGGTAGCATGGGAGACTGTCTGGGTGGTAGCATGGGAGACTGGGTGGTAGCATGGGAGACTGGGTGGTAGCATGGGAGACTGCCTGGGTGGCAGTATGGGAGTCTGGGTGGTAGCATGGGAGACTGTCTGGGTGGTAGCATGGGAGACTGTCTGGGTGGTAGCATGGGAGACTGTCTGGGTGGTAGCATGGGAGACTGTCTGGGTGGTAGCATGGGAGACTGTCTGGGTGGTAGCATGGGAGACTGTCTGGGTGGTAGCATGGGAGACTGTCTGGGTGGTAGCATGGGAGACTGTCTGGGTGGTAGCATGGGAGACTGTCTGGGTGGTAGCATGGGAGACTGGGTGGTAGCATGGGAGACTGTCTGGGTGGTAGCATGGGAGACTGGGTGGTAGCATGGGAGACTGGGTGGTAGCATGGGAGACTGCCTGGGTGGCAGTATGGGAGTCTGGGTGGTAGCATGGGAGACTGTCTGGGTGGTAGCATGGGAGACTGTCTGGGTGGTAGCATGGGAGACTGTCTGGGTGGTAGCATGGGAGACTGTCTGGGTGGTAGCATGGGAGACTGTCTGGGTGGTAGCATGGGAGACAGTCTGGGTGGTAGCATGGGAGACTGGGTGGTAGCATGGGAGACTGTCTGGGTGGTAGCATGGGAGACTGGGTGGTAGCATGGGAGACTGGGTGGTAGCATGGGAGACTGCCTGGGTGGCAGTATGGGAGTCTGGGTGGTAGCATGGGAGACTGTCTGGGTGGTAGCATGGGAGACTGTCTGGGTGGTAGCATGGGAGACTGTCTGGGTGGTAGCATGGGAGACTGTCTGGGTGGTAGCATGGGAGACTGTCTGGGTGGTAGCATGGGAGACTGTCTGGGTGGTAGCATGGGAGACTGTCTGGGTGGTAGCATGGGAGACTGTCTGGGTGGTAGCATGGGAGACTGTCTGGGTGGTAGCATGGGAGACAGTCTGGGTGGTAGCATGGGAGACTGGGTGGTAGCATGGGAGACTGTGTATAAGGTGGGATACTTATAGATGTTAATAATATAATTCTAAGCTTGGAGAATAAGACAAAACTCACGTCAGACAACAATGTTGATGTGAAGATCAATATTTTTGTAATGCAAGAAAATTTAAATACGTTTTTTACACCTCTACTGCTCTAAATAACCTGTTCAGAAAGCGGAAGAATTTACAGATTCCTTCATAACGAACGACTGATACAATGAAGCTGCTGTTGAGGGACTTCTGGAGAAGTTTAGTGAGTTTTCTACAAGAAACTGATAACACAAGTTAAATATCTCAGTGAGAAGGTAAATATTTTAGATGTGACTCAGTGATATGCAAGTTGGTGAGGCTCCCAGAGCAACATTATGGGTGGCATCCTGGGGGAGGTGACAGTGTATCTGTTACGCGTCCCTCCTTCATGCTCCTTTATATACAAAAATAAAAGGCCTGGTTAAAATAAGTTCTGTAATAATATATCGTGAACCACTTTATTACTAGCTAGATAAAGCAGGTTCGGCTATATATTATTATGGTGTATGGTATAAATCATTAAAGGTACTCTCAAGCAAGCTTTTATTTAATAAGATGTTATTCGTTAGGCATTATTACAATATTATATTATATCTTATTATATTATTATTGTATAATAGTAGGTTGATTACTGTGTTCTGTTATGCAAGTGGGAGACCACTGCTTTAGAGACCGGCCGATGGTTCCAGAAATGGCGCCTGGCGCTACCTCCTGACCGACCTGTCGTCAGACCACTGAGCATTTGAACAGTCAGATCATAGCACTGACTGTGATCGGGTCTTCAACCCAGAGATCTTAACTTGGTCAATAATTCTAGATCGTGTCTGTCTTAACTTTGCTGTTAATTCCAAGAGTCTGATAACTCTTCTCTTTAAGAAGGATAACTGATTGACTTCCTTAAAGTTCCCATAGTCGTTCTTATTTGGCCTCTTCATTGTAAATAATGTATTATACTTAATACATAAGGATTTGAACATAGAGTAATTATTGTATTATGCTTAATACATAAGGATTTGAACATAGAGTAATTATTGTATTATGCTTAATACATAAGGATTTGAACATAGAGTAATTATTGTATTATGCTTAATACATAAGGATTTGAACATAGAATTACGTTCCTCATTGTACAGTCTCATTTCATTGATAATAGTGAATTGTTATTTTAATTCACTGACTGGATACCAATAAAGGTTCATAATTGTCATTTTAATTCACTGACTGAATAACAATAAAGGTTCATAATTGTCATTTTAATTCACTAACTGGATACCAATAAAGGTTCATAATTGGAAGTAATTAAAACTAACCAAAAAACAAAACTATTTATTCCCCTATTGTTGCGGCATAGAGCAAGTCGTATAGTTTCCAGTTGACTGTTGTGGTTGGCATCCTGGAAAAGGTAGTGACTGGACAAGTTTTATTGTGATAACAAATATTAGTTTAAATTCAACTGTGAGACTCATCACTGGGCACTAAAAGTCTTCCATGAATCCCTTACTTAAGCAACTTCCTTCAAGATAATTATCTTGAAGCTGGTGAAGTGCTTTACGTAATAATTACAGAACACACAGATCAAGCCAGACTACTTGCCAATTATCAGGGTTAATTACTTCCCATGAATGAAATTATTATCCAGAATTATTGTTATGTAGTCTGGAGACAATTTTCATTAAAGTTATCTCTAAAATAAATTTAATTTAAAGTTAAAAAATTTTACCAAATTTAATTCAACCCAAAAGACGAGAGAGAGAGAGAGGGAGAGAGAGAGAGAGAGAGAGAGAGAGAGAGAGAGAGAGAGAGAGAGAGAGAGAGAGAGAGAGAGAGAGAGAGAGACAGAGAGAGAGAGAGAGAGAGAGAGAGAGAGAGAGAGAGAGAGAGAGAGAGAGAGAGAGAGATACATTACGTAGATGAGCATAACTCTTGATAATTCCCCAAGGTTGACACAGAGAGCAGTTTTCAGTCACACAAGTATACAATAATTACATAATGTAATGTGTGAAGGTCTCACCAGAGCTCGAGAAGATCTAATATTACCTTTAACGATCATTCTGAAGAATAAAACAAAGTAATTGTGCACTTAATACGCTGTTGTTGTATTATCTCAGTGGTAGGTCAAATTATGACCCATCACTTCCCCCTCACTCCCCTCCTCCTTCAGCCTCCCTCCAGTAATATTTCTCTAATGACTTCTCCTCCTCCAGCTTCTGTTCACCTGACAGCAGTATATCAGCAGCTTCTCCGCATATATGGTATACCTGGGACTACCCTTGGTATACCATGGAGTCAACGCCCTGGACAAGCTGTGATTACCACATATCCTGACTAGCATATCCACAATTATGAGTGTATGTGTGTGTGTATGTTTTCATAAATATACAAATGAATGTGTATAAAGTGTCCAGTGTTCCTACCAGGAACCCAGAGAGTACAGACGACGTGATGGCTGAGCAGACGCACCAGATACACTGCTTGAGCACCACATGTTGCAACACTGTCAAGAACACTGCTTGAGCACCACTTGTTGCAACACTGTCAAGAACACTGCTTGAGCACCACATGTTGCAATACTGTCCAGAACACTGCTTGAGCACCACATGTTGCAACACTGTCAAGAACACTGCTTGAGCACCACATGTTGCAACACTGCTCAGAACAGTGCTTGAGCACCACATGTTGCAACACTGTCAAGAACACTGCTTGAGCACCACATGTTGCAACACTGTCCAGAACACTGCTTGAGCACCACATGTTGCAACACTGTCAAGGACACTGCTTGAGCACCACATGTTGCAACACTGTCAAGAACACTGCTTGAGCACCACATGTTGCAACACTGTCAGGAACACTGCTTGAGCACCACATGTTGCAGCACTCTCAAGAACACTGCCTGAGCACATGTTGCAACACTGTCAAGAATACCACTTGAGCACCACATGTTGCAACACTGTCAAGGACACTGCTTGAGCACCACATGTTGCAACGTTGTCCAGAACACTGCTTGAGCACCACATGTTGCAACAATGTCAAGAACACTGCTTGAGCACCACATGTTGCAACACTGTCAAGAACACTGCTTGACCACATGTTGCAACACTGTCAAGAATACCACTTGAGCACCACATGCTACAACACTGTCAAGAACACTGCTTGAGCACCAGATGTTGCAACACTGCCAAGAACACTGCTTGAGCACATGTTGAAACACTGTCAAGAACACTGCTTGAGCACCACATGTTGCAACACTGTCCAGAACACTGCTTGAGCATCACATGTTGCAACACTATTAAGAACACAGCTAGAGCACCACATGTTGCAACACTGTCCTGAACACTGCTTGAGCACCACATGTTGCAATACTGTCCTGAACACTGCTTGAGCACCACATGTTGCAACACTGTCAAGAACACTGCTTGAGCACCACATGTTGCAACACTGTCCTGAACACTGCTTGAGCACCACATGTTGCAATACTGTCACGAATACTGCTTGAGCACCACATGTTGCAACACTGTCCTGAACACTGCTTGAGCACCACATGTTGCAATACTGTCCTGAACACTGCTTGAGCACCACATGTTGCAACACTGTCAAGAAAACTCCTTGAGCACCACATGTTGCAACACTGTCCCGAACACTTCTTGAGCACCACATGTTGCAACACTGTCCAGAACACTGCTTGAGCACCACATGTTGCAACACTGTCAAGAACACTGCTTGAGCACCACATGTTGCAACACTGTCAAGAACACTGCTTGAGCACCACATGTTGCAACACTGTCCAGAACACTGCTTGAGCACCACATGTTGCAATACTGTCAAGAACACTGCTGGAGCACCACATGTTGCAACACTGTCAAGAACACTGCTTGAGCACCACATGTTGCAACACTGTCCAGAACACTGCTTGAGCACCACATGTTGCAACACTGTCCAGAACACTGCTTGAGCACCACATGTTGCAACACTGTCAAGAACACTGCTTGAGCACCACATGTTGCAACACTGTCAAGAACACTGCTTGAGCACCACATGTTGCAACACTGTCCAGAACACTGCTTGAGCACCACATGTTGCAATACTGTCAAGAACACTGCTTGAGCACCACATGTTGCAACACTGTCAAGAACACTGCTTGAGCACCACATGTTGCAACACTGTCCAGAACACTGCTTGAGCATCACATGTTGCAATACTGTCAAGAACACTGCTTGAGCACCACATGTTGCAACACTGTCAAGAACACTGCTTGAGCACCACATGTTGCAACACTGTCCAGAACACTGCTTGAGCACCACATGTTGCAACACTGTCAAGAACACTGCTTGAGCACCACATGTTGCAACACTGTCAAGAACACTGCTTGAGCACCACATGTTGCAATACTGTCCAGAACACTGCTTGAGCACCACATGTTGCAACACTGTCCAGAACACTGCTTAGGCACCACATGTTGCAACACTGTCCAGAACACTGCTTAGGCACCACATGCTGCAACACTATCAAGAACACTGCTTGAGCACCACATGTTGCAATACTGTCCTGAACACTGCTTGAGCACATGTTGCAACACTGTCACGAACACTGCTTGAGCACCACATGTTGCAACACTGTCACGAACACTGCTTGAGCACCACATGTTGCAACACTGTCAAGAACACTGCTTGAGCACCACATGTTACAACACTGTCAAGAACACTGCTGGAGCACCACATGTTGCAACACTGTCAAGAACACTGCTTGAGCCCCACATGTTGCAAAACTGTCAAGAACACTGCTTGAGCACCACATGTTGCAACACTGTCAAGAACACTGCTTGAGCACCACATGTTACAACACTGCCAAGAACACTGCTTGAGCACCACATGTTACAACACTGTCAAGAACACTGCTTGAGCACCACATGTTACAACACTGTCAAGAACACTGCTTGAGCACCACATGTTGCAACACTGTCAAGAACACTGCTTGAGCACCACATGTTACAACACTGTCAAGAACACTGCTTGAGCACATATTGTGACACTGTCAAGAACACTGCTTGAGCACCACATGTTGCAACACTGTCAAGAACACTGCTTGAGCACATGTTGTGACACTGTCAAGAACACTGCTTGAGCACCACATGTTGCAACACTGTCAAGAACACTGCTTGAGCTCCATATGTTGCAACACTGTCAAGAACACTGCTTGAGCACCACATGTTACAACACTGTCAAGAACACTGCTTGAGCACCACATGTTGCAACACTGTCAAGAACACTACTTGAGCACATGTTGTGACACTGTCAAGAACACTGCTTGAGCACCACATGTTGCAACACTGTCAAGAACACTACTTGAGCACATGTTGTGACACTGTCAAGAACACTGCTTGAGCACCACATGTTGCAACACTGTCAAGAACACTGCTTGAGCACATGTTGTGACACTGTCAAGAACTCTGCTTGAGCACATGTTGTGACACTGTCAAGAACACTGCTTGAGCACCACATGTTACAACACTGTCAAGAACACTGCTTGAGCACCACATGTTACAACACTGTCAAGAACACTGATTGAGCACCACATGTTGCAACACTGTCAAGAACACTACTTGAGCACCACATGTTACAACACTGTCAAGAACACTGCTTGAGCACCACATGTTGTGACACTGTCAAGAACACTGCTTGAGCACCACGTGTTGCAACACTGTCAAGAACACTACTTGAGCACATGTTGTGACACTGTCAAGAACACTGCTTGAGCACCACATGTTACAACACTGTCAAGAACACTGCTTGAGCACCACATGTTACAACACTGTCAAGAACACTGCTTGAGCACCACATGTTGCAACACTGTCAAGAACACTGCTTGAGCACATGTTGTGACACTGTCAAGAACACTGCTTGAGCACCACATGTTACAACACTGTCAAGAACACTGCTTGAGCACCACATGTTACAACACTGTCAAGAACACTGCTTGAGCACCACATGTTGTGACACTGTCAAGAACACTGCTTGAGCACCACGTGTTGCAACACTGTCAAGAACACTTGAGCACCACATGTTGCAACACTGTCAAGAACACTTGAGCACCACATGTTGCAATACTGTCAAGAACACTGCTTGAGCACCACATGTTGCAACACTGTCAAGAACACTGCTTGAGCACCACATGTTACAACACTGTCAAGAACACTGCTTGAGCACCACATGTTGTGACACTGTCAAGAACACTGTTTGAGCACCACGTGTTGCAACACTGTCAAGAACACTTGAGCACCACATGTTGCAACACTGTCAAGAACACTTGAGCACCACATGTTGTAATACTGTCAAGAACACTGCTTGAGCACCACATGTTGCAACACTGTCAGGAACACTGCTTGAGCACCACATGTTGCAACACTGTCAAGAACACTTGAGCACCACATGTTGCAACACTGTCAAGAACACTGCTTGAGCACCACATGTTGCAACACTGTCAAGAACACTGCTTGAGCACATGTTGTGACACTGTCAAGAACACTGCTTGAGCACCACATGTTGCAACACTGTCAAGAACACTGCTTGAGCACATGTTGTGACACTGTCAAGAACACTGCTTGAGCACCACATGTTGCAACACTATCAAGAACACTGCTTGAGCACATGTTGTGACACTGTCAAGAACACTGCTTGAGCACATGTTGTGACACTGTCAAGAACAGTGCTTGAGCACCACATGTTGCAATACTGTCAAGAACACTGCTTGAGCACCATATGTTGCAACACTGTCAAGAACACTCCTTGAGCACATGTTGTGACACTGTCAAGAACTCTGCTTGAGCACCACATGTTGCAACACTGTCAAGAACACTGCTTGAGGACATGTTGTGACACTGTCAAGAACACTGCTTGAGCACCACATGTTGCAACACTGTCAAGAACACTGCTTGAGCTCCATATGTTGCAACACTGTCAAGAACACTGCTTGAGCACCACATGTTACAACACTGTCAAGAACACTGCTTGAGCACCACATGTTGCAAAACTGTCAAGAACACTACTTGAGCACATGTTGTGACACTGTCAAGAACACTGCTTGAGCACCACATGTTGCAACACTGTCAAGAACACTGCTTGAGCACATGTTGTGACACTGTCAAGAACACTGCTTGAGCTCCACATGTTGCAACACTGTCAAGAACACTACTTGAGCACATGTTGTGACACTGTCAAGAACACTGCTTGAGCACATGTTGTAACACTGTCAAGAACACTGCTTGAGCACCACATGTTACAACACTGTCAAGAACACTGCTTGAGCACCACATGTTACAACACTATCAAGAACACTGCTTGAGCACCACATGTTACAACCCTATCAAGAACACTGCTTGAGCACCACATGTTGCAACACTGTCAAGAACACTACTTGAGCACCACATGTTGCAACACTGTCAAGAACACTGCTTGAGCACCATATGTTGGAACACTGTCAAGAACACTGCTTGAGCACCACATGTTACAACACTGTCAAGAACACTGCTTGAGCACCACATGTTGCAACACTGTCAAGAACACTGCTTGAGCACCACATGTTGCAACACTGTCAAGAACACTACTTGAGCACCACATGTTACAACACTGTCAAGAACACTGCTTGAGCACCACATGTTGCAACACTGTCAAGAACACTGCTTGAGCACCACATGTTGCAACACTGTCAAGAACACTGCTTGAGCACCACATGTTACAACACTGTTAAGAACACTGCTTGAGCACCACATGTTACAACACTGTCAAGAACACTGCTTGAGCACCACATGTTACAACACTGTCAAGAACACTGCTTGAGCACCACATGTTGACAACCAGTACACCGGTACTGCTGGTTATACGTCACTTTAGAACCTGACCATCGGTACACCGGTACTGCTGGTTGTAGGTCACTCAAGAACCTGACAACCGGAACACCGGTACTGCTGGTTATAGGTCAATCTAGTACCTGACCACCGGTACACCGGTACTGCTGGCTATAGGTCACTCTACAAACTCACCACCGGCACACCAGTACTACTGGTTATAGGTCACTCTAGAACCTGACCACTGGAACACCGGTACTGCTGGTTATAGGTCAATCTAGTACCTGACCACCGGTACACCGGTACTGCTGGCTATAGGTCACTCTACAAACTTACCACCGGCACACCAGTACTGCTGGTTATAGGTCACACTAGAAACTGACCACCAGTACACCGGTACTGCTGCTTATACGTCACTTTAGAACCTGACCACCGGTACACCGGTACTGCTGGTTGTAGGTCACTCAAGAACCTGACAACCGGTACACCGGTACTACTGGTTATAGGTCACTCTAGAACCTGACCAGCAGTACACCGGTACTACTGGTTATAGGTCACTCTAGAACCTGACCACCGGTACACCGGTACTACTGGTTATGGGTAACTCTAGAACCTGACCACCAGTAAACCGGTGCTGCTGGTTATAGGTCACTCTAGAACCTGACCACCAGTACACCGGTACTGCTGGTTATAGGTCACTTTGCAAAATGACCGCCGGTACACCGGTACTGCCTGTTATAGGTCACTCTACAAACTGACCAGCGGTACACCGGTACTACTGGTTATAGGTCACTCAGGAACCTGACCACCGGTACACCGGTACTACTGGTTAAAGGTCACTCTAGAACCTGACCACCTGTACACCGGTACTACTGGTTATAGGTCACTCTAGAACCTGACCACCGGTACACCAGTACTGCTGGTTATACGTCACTCTAGAACCTGACCACTGGTACACAGGTACTGTTGGTTATAGGTCACTATAGAACCTGACCACCTGTACACCGGTACTACTGGTTATAGGTCACTCTAGAACCTGACCACCAGTACACTGGTACCGCTGGTTACAGGTAACTCTACAAACTGACCACCGGTACACCGGTTCTGCTGGTTATAGGTCACCCTAGAACCTGACCACCGGTACACCGGTACTGCTGGTTATAGTTCACTCTAGAACCTGACCACCGGTACACCAGTACTGCTTGTTGTAGGTCACTATAGAACCTGGCCACCAGTACACCGGTACTGCTGGTTATAGGTCACTCTAGAACCTGTCCACCGGTACACCAGTACTGCTGGTTATAGTCACTTTACAAACTGACCACCGGTAAACCGGTACTACTGGTTATAGGTCACTCTACAAATTACCAATAGTAAACCGGTACTACAGGTTATAGGTCACTCTTCAAACTGACCACCGGTACACCAGTACTACAGGTTATAGGTCATTCTAGAACCAGACCACCAATACACCGGTACTACTGGTTATAGGTCACGCTAGAACCTGACCACCAGTACACCGGTACTGCCGGTTATATGTCACTTTAGAACCTGAACACCGGTACACCGGTATTGCTTGTTAAAGGTCACTCTTGAACCTGACCACCAGTTCACCGGTACTACTGGTTATTGGTAACTCTAGAACCTGACCACCAGTACACTGGTACTGCTGGTTATAGGCCACTCTACAAACTGACCACCAGTACACCGGTACTGCTGGTAATAGGTCACTCTACAAACTGACTACCGGTAAACCGGTACTGCTGGTTATAGTCACTCTACAAACTGACCACCGGTAAACCGGTACTACTGGATATAGGTCACTCAAGAACCTGACCACCGGTACACCGGTACTACTGGTTATAGGTCACTCTAGAACCTGACCACCAGTTCACCGGTACTACTGCTTATAGGTCACTCTAGAACCTGACAACCAGTACACCGGCACTGCTGGTTATAGGTCACTCTAGAACCTGACCACCAGTACACCGGTACTACTGGTTATAGGTCACTCTAGAACCTGACCACCGGAACACCGGTACTACTGGTTATGGGTCCCGCTAGAATCTGACCACCAGTACACCAGTACTGCTGGTTATACGTCACTCTAGAACCTGACCACCAGAACACCGGTACTGCTGGTTATAGGTCAATCTAGTACCTGACCACCGGTACACCGGTACTGCTGGCTATAGGTCACTCTACAAACTCACCACCGGCACACCAGTACTACTGGTTATACGTCACTTTAGAACCTGACCAGCGGTACACCGGTACTGCTGGTTGTAGGTCACTCAAGAACCTGACAACCGGTACACTGGTACTACTGGTTATAGGTCACTATAGAACCTGACCACCGGTACACCGGTACTGCTGGTTATAGGTCACTCTAGAACCTGACCAGCAGTACACCGGTACTACTGGTTATAGGGCACTCTAGAACCTGACCACCGGTACACCGGTACTACTGGTTATTGGTAACTCTAGAACCTGACCACCGGTACACCGGTACTACTGGTTATAGGTCACTCTAGAACCTGACCACCGGTACACCAGTACTACTGGTTATAGGTCACACTACAAACTGACCACCGGTACACCAGTACCGCTGGTTGTAGGTCACTCTACAAACTGACCACCAGTACACCGGTACTGCTGGTTATAGGTCACTCTACAAACTGACCACCGGTACACCGGTACTACTGGTTATAGGTCACTCAGGAACCTGACCACATGTACACCGGTACTACTGGTTAAAGGTCGCTCTAGAACCTGACCACCAGTACACCGGTACTACTGGTTATAGGTCTCGCTAGAACCTGACCACCAGTACACCGGTACCGCTGGTTACAGGTCACTCTACAAACTGACCACCAGTACACCGGTTCTGCTGGTTATACGTCACTCTAGAACCTGACCACCGGAACACCGGTACTACTGGTTATAGGTCACTCTAGAACCTGATCACCAGTACACCGGTACTGCTGGTTATAGGTAACTCAAGAACCTGACCACTGGTACACAGGTACTGCTGGTTATAAGTCACTATAGAACCTGACCACCGGTACACCGGTACTACTGGTTATAGGTCACTCTAGAACCTGACCACCGGTACACAGGTACTGCTCGTTATAGGTCACTATAGAACCTGACCACCGGTACACCGGTACTACTGGTTATAGGTCACTCTAGAACCTGACCACTGGTACACCGGTACTACTGGTTATAGGTCACTCTAGAACCTGACCACCGGTACAACGGTACTACTGGTTATGGGTCACGCTAGAAGCTGACCACCAGTACACGGGTTCTGCTGGTTATAGGTCACTCTAGAACCTGACCACCAGTACACCGGTACCGCTGGTTACAGGTAACTCTACAAACTGACCACCGGTACACCGGTTCTGCTGGTTATAGGTCACCCTAGAACCTGACCACCGGTACACCGGTACTGCTGGTTATAGTTCACTCTAGAACCTGACCACCGGTACACCAGTACTGCTGGTAATAGGTCACTCTACAAACTGACCACCGGTAAACCGGTACTGCTGGTTATAGTCACTTTACAAACTGACCACCGGTAAACCGGTACTACTGGTTATAGGTCACTCTACAAATTGACCAATAGTAAACCGGTACTACAGGTTATAGGTCACTCTAGAACCTGACCACCAGTACACCGGTACTACTGGTTATAGGTCTCGCTAGAACCTGACCACCAGTACACCGGTACTGCTGGTTATACGTCACTCTAGAACCTGACCACTGGTACACAGGTACTGTTGGTTATAGGTCACTATAGAACCTGACCACCTGTACACCGGTACTACTGGTTATAGGTCACTCTAGAACCTGACCACCGGTTCAACGGTACTACTGGTTATAGGTCACTCTAGAACCTGACCACCGGTACAACGGTACTACTGGTTATGGGTCACGCTAGAACCTGACCACCAGTACACCGGTACCGCTGGTTACAGGTCACTCTACAAACTGACCACCAGTACACCGGTTCTGCTTGTTATAGGTCACTCTAGAACCTGACCACCAGTACACCGGTACCGCTGGTTACAGGTCACTCTACAAACTGACCACCAGTACACCGGTACTGCTGGTTATACGTCACTCTAGAACATGACCACCGGAACACCGGTACTGCTGGTTATAGGTCAATCTAGTACCTGACCACCGGTACACCGGTACTGCTGGCTATAGGTCACTCTACAAACTCACCACCGGCACACCAGTACTACTGGTTATAGGTCACTTTAGAACCTGACCACCAGTACACCAGTACTGCTGGTTATACGTCACTTTAGAACCTGACCACCGGTACACCGGTACTGCTGGTTGTAGGTCACTCAAGAACCTGACAACCGGTACACTGGTACTACTGGTTATAGGTCACACTAGAACCTGACCACCGGTACACCGGTACTGCTGGTTATAGGTCACTCTAGAACCTGACCACCGGTACACCGGTACTACTGGTTATAGGTCACTCTAGAACCTGACCACCAGTACACCGGTACTACTGGTTATAGGTCACTCTAGAACCTGATCACCAGTACACCGGTACTGCTGGTTATAGGTCACTATAGAACCTGACCACCGGTACACCGGTACTACTGGTTATAGGTCACTCTACAAACTGACCACCGGTACACCGGTACTACTGGTTATAGGTCACTCAGGAACCTGACCACCGGTACACCGGTACTACTGGTTAAAGGTCACTCTAGAACCTGACCACCAGTACACCGGTACTACTGGTTATAGGTCACTCTAGAACCTGATCACCAGTACACCGGTACTGCTGGTTATAGGTCACTGTAGAACCTGACCACCGGTACACCGGTACTACTGGTTATAGGTCACTCTAGAACCTGACCACCGGTACAACGGTACTACTGGTTATGGGTCACGCTAGAAGCTGATCACCAGTACACCGGTACTGCTGGTTATAGTTCACTCTAGAACCTGACCACCGGTACACCAGTACTGCTTGTTGTAGGTCACTATAGAACCTGGCCACCAGTACACCGGTACTGCTGGTTATAGGTCACTCTAGAACCTGACCACCGGTACACCAGTACTGCTTGTTGTAGGTCACTATAGAACCTGGCCACCAGTACACCGGTACTGCTGGTAATAGGTCACTCTACAAACTGACCACCGGTAAACCGGTACTGCTGGTTATAGTCACTTTACAAACTGACCACCGGTAAACCGGTACTACTGGTTATAGGTCACTCTACAAATTGACCACCGGTACACCAGTACTACAGGTTATAGGTCATTCTAGAACCAGACCACCAATACACCGGTACTACTGGTTATAGGTCACGCTAGAACCTGACCACCAGTACACCGGTACTGCCGGTTATATGTCACTTTAGAACCTGAACACCGGTACACCGGTATTGCTGGTTAAAGGTCACTCTTGAACCTGACCACCAGTTCACCGGTACTGCTGGTAATAGATCACTCTACAAACTGACTACCGGTAAACCGGTACTGCTGGTTATAGGTCACTCTAGAACCTGACCACCGGTACACCGGTACTACTGGTTATAGGTCACTCTTGAACCTGACCACCAGTACTCCGGTACTTCTAGTTATAGGTCACTCTACAAACTGACCACTGGTAAACCAGTACTTCTGACTATAGGTCACTCTACAAACTGACCACCGGTACACCGGTTCACCGGTACTGCTGGTTATAAGTCACTGAAGAAAGTGACCACCGGTACACCGGTACTGGAACATGCTGAGATGATATATGTGTATTTATCAGACCATGGAGCTGAACTCTTCTCCAGGTTGAGGGACTGACCACCTCAAACTATTTATCCCAAGTTGATGGACTGGTTACATCTTTACCTCCCCACTACTACAACTGCCTACGATACATTCTCATCTGTATTTAACTGATAAAGCCTGCTACGTAGTCGAAACGTTTTAACAATAAAGATTCACAACTGTCGCACAGGTGTCTTTCTCATCAATTATTTACAAGTATCTTTACGTTGTTGACGTTATGCCGTCCAGTGACTTTATCAGTACAATTATTGTACGTAATCCCAAGACTGTAGAACTGAAGAATGATGTGGTATTCCACGACGAGGTAATCAGTCCCTCAGCCTAGTAGTAGGTGAAGTAGATTTTAGTGGTAGACACCACATTGCTGCTCCCAGTTGAGTACCTAAGTTGCTGTAGGAATATTATTAATGCAACAAGAGAGGTGATGTAGCCCAGGTTTCCATCCAGCTCAATATTAACAATTATCTGTTTAAGATAAGATAAGATAAGATTTCGTTCGGATTTTTAACCCCGGAGGGTTAGCCAACCAGGATAACCCAAGAA